>NW_015633185.1:878173-898143 GCF_001515625.1 Sinocyclocheilus rhinocerous | reverse complement strand
ATAATTTTAGAGCTAATAACAGAGGCTTGAGCCATTGATATGCAGGCTAACGCAGTTATTAATGCAGTATAATGCAGTTATTAGAGAGAGAGCGAAAGAGAGAGAGAGAGAGATTAAGTGAGAGAGAGAACTTCCGTCTGTGCGTCTCTCAGCAGTATTCAGCAGCACCAGCATCTACTAATAGCGAATCTTTAAGTTGAACTGCTTCAAGCACCTCGCTGTCATGTAGCTCTTCAGCTGCGAAACTATTTTATTGATAAATTCGCGGGGCAGCCGCAGCGCTGATGACAACTTTCTGCCCGCGTCTCCGCGTGTGTGTGCGAGACCGCGAGTGCGTGTCTGTACTGTGTGTGTGTGTCTGTGAGAGAGAACTGGAGAAAGAAAGCTGATTTCTGTACATAACAAAAGTTGAAGACATGGAAATAGTTTGCCATTTTTACCCTATTTGTTATATTTATTTGCTCAATGTCTTCTGGGGTTTTGGTTCTTTTACTGTTGTATATATCCCATAGTATAACAAAAATATTAGCCTATATATCTCTTCATTGTGTTTGGGCCCCTCTGGACGAGCAAGCATAGGCACGTGCCTAGAATGCCTATGCGTAAATCCGGCCCTGCACATATTAATATTAATATCTTAATATATGGGCTAAAGCCTATTACCGACAACAAACGAACAATTTGAAATTATATTAGTTCTCTTACGCGATAATCACAATCAAGTGAACAAGTGGTTAATGTTTTTATTGTTTCATTATTACTGTTTCACGTCCTTGGCAATATAGTAATAATTATTAATAACTAATATTCCAAGTGTTTCTTTTGGTTTCCTTTTTTCTAATCAAAATATTAAAATAAGCCTACATTTTATTTGGAATGTTGTTTTAAATGGTAATCATTTTATGTTTTTCCTGTGTCCTCAATTTCACTTTATGTCCCAACTGATTTTGTGTTTTGTTGTTTTGTAATAACGAACAAAACCTAGTTCCTCAATGACATCATCCTCCAGGAGATTACATATTTTTTGTTGGGAAAGTGGCACAAAAATAGGGGTAAGATATGCACCACATATTTTAGTCATCTTCGTTATTCATTAAAACTTATTGGCAAATCATTCGATTTGAATTCACAGTGTTGCTATTATAACATATCCTCAATTAAAATGTGAGCAATTAAATATTTATATATTCATATGTAAGTCATAGAATAAATTTAGCTTTCAGATTATCTCTTTTACTGGGATTGTGCCTTGTCTGTTATTGGTTATTCAATTATTCAACTAAATTGTCAAAACACAATTTTAAATAGAATAGTTAATTTAGTATTTTCATATTAATGTCACTTAAAAAAAAAGATATCTATCATATCTATAAAATTAAATTAAATGATATCAAAAGTCATTTATACATTCTGGAAAGGTTTAGCCTATAGGGCTTCTTACCCTGGTTGTGGGCCTCTATGAATAATTTTACATTTTGGACACCCTTATGATTTCCCTTAATACCACATGGCTGCATCATCATTCTGTACATGCTAAACTTTTTATATATGCTAGTTTAAAAGTAAATGCACATTCTACTTAGGTGTGTATCTTTCCCCATCTTACCCTAATATCAGTGGATTCTGTGAGGTTTTGAGGTATTAATTTGAACAGAAATACATACACAAGCATATTCACTCCAGTTACAGAGTTGAAAAGATACTGAAGCTACGAAATCTAAAGTACATTCCTTTCAGATAGGCTACCATTCTGTGTGGTCGCCTACATATATAGCCTAGAAATCGTTTATAACAAAAAAAAACTAAACAACAAAAAAGTTTATTTAATTGTTGTGTCTCGAAAAATTACTGACACATTTACTGGGCTGTGACTCATTAGTGACCGGTTTGCTGTTACCGGATGAGGAGGTCGTCGTCTGTTTATGCTAATTTACCGGATAACCGAGGCGGAGCTTTAACTTTCAAGTAGCCGAGTTCCCACAGCAGCCCATGAGTCCCGGAGCGAGTCCTCAGGACAGTGAACCATGCGATACACTGGATTATTTATATCGCTGCTTTCTTTTGTTTATACATGGGGTGAGCGCGCAGAATTATGAGAATCCTTTTACAGCACGAATCATGTCACAGTGCGTGATGTGTTTTTAATTTACTGATTACTCATACTGATTTGTTTATTCACTGTTGCTTTAGAGAATCTTGAGGCAGCGAATCCAGCTTTGCCTCATGTGATGCGCTATGATGTGATCCGACTCCGACCTCAGGCACTGAAAGAGCGAGCGAGAAGGAGCGCCCCTTCTCTCAAGGTCCGCTCATTTTCAGATTCGTTTTGTAAATTGAAATATTATTGACATCTCTTGGGATGCTTGATTTGACTTTTATTCATGCGTGCTTGCTTTCGCCTGTTTAGACATATCCTGAACAACTTGAATATGATTTGGCTGTAGATGGGAGGAACTTCACACTTTCTTTGCACAAAAATAGGTGAGAATGTGACTATATAGAAATGTATATAATGCCTTGTATTCATACCCAACCCAATGAAATTTTTTATTCAACAGGGAGCTTTTAGGAAATCATTACACCCTCTCACATTATACCGAAGATGGGATTTCAGAGACAAAGTCTTCAGACAACATTGTATGTTTAAACAGTAAAATAGCTTATTTCTGTCTGACACAGTATGTGAATGTTGCTGCTTAACTGTACATAATCTGTTTTTGACTTCAGGATCACTGCTACTATCAGGGACATGTCCATGATTTTGAAGACTCTTCAGTCAGTGTTGGACTTTGCTCTGGAATGGAGTAAGAACATTTTCTATTTAAACCTTTTTTATGTAAACTTTAGACATGATTGAATGTTAAATTAATTAAAAAATATATATTAAAATTAATTATATATAACCTGAGTCTGATTTGTGTACAGTAAAAAATATACGTATTTCAGAGTTTCATTTTTTGGATTGTGCCTGTAATAAGTAGCTTTGGATAGTGTCTAGTGTTTACTGACCCGCAAATATTTCCTACACTTCTCCCTCTTTTTTGTATAATAAAATATTGTATCTTCTTCATCCTTTAGAGGGTTTCTGAGGGTCAAAAATCAAGTTTATTTGATTGAGCCCCTAGAAGAGTCTTTGGATGGCGACCATGCTATTTATAAGCAAGAGCATTTAAGGACCAAGCAAGGGGCCTTTGGATACATTAATGACACAGTCTATAACCTTGGTCCAAAGTCTAGTGGGCTGTATAAAGGCAAAAATATGGTAATGATATTCTAATGATTCAATTAAATTCATGTTATTTGTATAGCGCTTTATACATATTGTTTCAAAGCAGCTTTACAGGAGATGCATTACAATGAAGAGTAGTTTGTTATCAGAGGTGACTATGTCAAAGTAATGTCCATATGGCAGAATCATGCAGTTAATTAATGACATTTATTCAAGCAAGTAACAATCTCTTGTTGAATGTAAGCTTATTATATGAGAAATATATTTAGCGTCATATATTTAACCATATATTTAGTGTTGTTTCCAACATAGAAAATAAAACCTGTACTTGCTCCTTATTTCATTATTAAGCAGCATGTTTAATTTGTACCTCAACAACTTATTTATGATGTGTTTACCATGAACAGTTTTATGACAATAGCTTTATTTCAATTGCTCTTCAGAAAAACAAAGCCCCCAGAGGAGGACAGCGGATCGTTGAGATGGTTTTGGTCGTTGATCATACAGAGGTATGAATTTGGTTGATGGAAAAAATATCTTATACTGATGTGTTGTGTTTATATTGTTAAAATATATCTACACATTTTTCTTCAGTACAACACGTTTGGAAGTTTTAAAAAGATTGAAGAAAGAATGATGTTGGTCGCAAATCACGTAGACAAGGTATCATACAACTTACATTATTCATACAACTGGTCTTAAATTAATTAACAGATTATACATGGTTGGTGATTACAATATGATTTTCAAAATAATATTTATAGAAATTATTTTGCTCATGTTCAGCTTTACCGGCCATTAAACATACGTGTCAGGTTGGTTGGACTTGAGATTTGGTCTCAAAGAGACTTGATTGATGTCAGCCATATACCAAATCTTACTCTGGAACGGTTTTTACAATGGCGTCAGGATAGCCTACTCAAGAGGAAGAAACATGACAATGCCCATTTTATTACGTGAGTCACTGACTGCTCATCTTAATCAGTTTCTGTGCTTTGAATGCCACATTTTTACTCACACTAAACACTTCCCTTTAAAATGTGTCTTACCGCAAGCTTTAAAACTTTTATTTTTATTTTTTTAAATAGTATGGAACAACAAAAATATCCTTTAATGCCTTAAGTTCTCTCTTTTGTTTTTAATCAGTGCTGTAGATTTTGAAGGATCTACAGTTGGGTTGGCTACAGTGTATGCTATGTGCTCTCCATCCTCTGGTGCTGTGAATGAGGTATAATTATGAGCATATGTTTATATATGTAAATTAACAGATTAAGAAATGGTACAGTACTTTCCTAATGTTTGAAAGAAAGCTTTGGTTGTAGTGAATAATATTAATGACATAAGATGTTTTTTTCTTTACAAAGGACCATAATAAAAATCCCATTGCAGTGGCTTCTACCATTGCCCATGAAATGGGGCATAATCTGGGAATGTCACATGATGATCCAAACTGTGGATGCTCCTCTGGCAAGGGCTGCATTATGTCAGACACCATTGGGTGAGGCTAATTGAAAATACTTTTGATTAGAATGCATTTATGCAGTGGCACAAGAGATAGGCAACTATGACATTTTTTCTGCGGTTTAATGTTTTCACAGACCATAATTTTCTTACATACTTTTCCAACAGGTATGTTTACCCTGATTCCTTCAGTACTTGCAGTCAATCATCCTTAAAAGCGTTTTTGCAGAGCTATGACACCAGCTGTTTACTAGACATGCCAAATGAGGGTGAACTATATGGAGGCCCAGTTTGTGGAAACGCTTTTGTTGAAAAAGGCGAGGAGTGTGACTGCGGAACTGCTGAGGTGTGACATGTTTTATAAAATTGACACAGCTTTGGTTTGCCAGTTAAAATATGACTAAAATAGATTTGTGTATTTGACTATTTATCCACTACCGTTAAAAGGTTTGGGGTCAGTAACAATACAGTAAACACAGTAATCTGATAATTAAAATAACCATCATTACAATTTAAGAAAACTGTTTTCTGTTTTATTATATTATAAAATGTAATTCTAATGTAATGTAAAATGTAATGTAAAAATGTATTCCTGTGATGGCCAAGCTGAATTTTCAGCAGTCATTACTCCAGTCTTCTGTCACATGATCCTTGAGAAATCATTCTAATATGCTGATTTGCTGCTCAAGAAACATTTCTTATTATTATCAATCTTGAAAATAGTTTTGCTGCTTATTTTTTATTTTTTTGGAAACCATGATACTTTTTTCAGTATTCTTTGATGAATAGAATGTTCAAAAGAACAGCGTTATGTCTTTATTGTTTCTTCACTTTTGATCAATTTAATGTGTCCTTGATTAATAAAACTATCAATTTCTTTTAAAAAATCTTACTGATCCCAATTATAGTTTTTCAAAAACAAAACATTGGCCGCAAGCCAGAATACTGACCCCAAACTTTTGAACGGTGGTGTATTCTGGAAAAACATTCTTCATTTTTTTTGACCGCAATAATTTTTGAATTTTAGGAATGTAACAATCCCTGCTGCAATGCCACCACCTGTCGACTTACCGAAGGTGCCCATTGTGCACATGGAGAGTGCTGCCACAATTGCCAGGTATCCGCAAAGCTACCCACCAAGCTCAACAGGAAGACCATATTAAAGTTGTTATTGGACTGAAAATACATGTAAAAGTAGATTATTGCCTCAATCTGTTTTGTTAATCCTCCCTTGTAGCTGAAACATTCAGGTAGCCTGTGCAGAAAGAGTGCTCACGACTGTGATTTGGACGAGTACTGTACAGGAGTGTCAGCCTTCTGTCCCGAAGATGAATATAAGATGAATGGACTCCCTTGCAATTATAATCAGGGCTACTGTTACAATGGACAATGTCCAACACATAAGGAACACTGTAAGATGCTGTGGGGATCAGGTACTATTCTCACTGAGCCATTGCTCAAACACTGCTTTTTGGCAGCTCTCTTATGTTTTTACAATTTAACAAAAAAGCCTTACAGCTTTTTTTTTTTTTTGTTAAATTAATGTTTTTTTGTTTGTTTGTTTTTGTAAAATAAAGTTTCATATATGAATATTTAAAAATCAATCTTGTACACGTTTAGATGCTGAAGTGGATGCTGACACTTGCTTTCGTTATAATGTAATTGACAGAACCTCCAAGAGTGCTGAGTAAGTGTAACTTAACTTTTCTTTGATGGCTGAAGACTAAAAATAGTATTTTGTACATTGTTTTCTAATGACACAATGGTATTCTGAATCCTACAGGCATATGATGTGTGGGAAAATATACTGTTATGGTGGGAATGCTTTCCCCATAACCAATAGAAAATCATCAGTAACTATTCAATCGAGAACCTGCTATATGGCTGTGGATTCCTCGCCCACAGATGACTTAGGGATGGTTCCAGCAGGCACCAAATGTGGCATTGATAAGGCAAGTATATAATGAATGTATATTGCCTTGCACAAAATACAAAGTGTATAAAACCTTTATTTAGTTTTTTTTATATACGTGTGTATATATATATATATATATATATAGATAGATATATATATTTATATATATTTTTTTCAATCAACAGGTGTGTTACAACAACCTTTGCCAAGACGTTAGTATATACGGCTCTGAGAACTGCTCTAATAAATGCAACAATCGTGGGGTGTGTGATTTCTTTTTTTTTGCTTCCATTTTCCCATTTCTTTTATAACTTATTTTATGTTTCTCTTTTTTTTAAAGAAAAGCATTATTGCATGCAGTGTTTGTCATTCTGTGATATTGTAAAAGTCATTCCATTTTTCCATTTAGTCATTCAAATCCATTTTCAATGGATTTAATTTAAACACATGTAAACATATTTCTGACTTATATTTTAAAGGTGTGTAACCATGAGAGGAAGTGTCACTGTGATCCAGGATGGGCACCACCCTATTGTGGTGTTCAATTCTCAGAACTTCAAAAAAGTAAACCAACATCCTTACCATATCTGTACTACTTAATGAAATTCAATCATTGACGGTACAAAACTAATTCTGTACCATGTCAAATGTGTACCTTTACAGTGAGAAAAGAATCTGTGATAATTGGAGTGACTGCATCTGTAGTTGTTCTTGGATTGATCATTATTATTGGAGCACTGGTCTGTCACAGGAACAAAATAACAGAATTTAGAAAGAAAAGGTAGGATCTGTTATGCAACTGACAATCATGAACTATCAATTTCTGTTATCATTTCAATTATTGTACTATTAATGAAGGACATTCTGTTCTAAAAGGTCTTTGAAGGACATCCACACTTCCTCAGGTCAGTGTAATCCAGCATTCCAACCAGGAAGTGCAAAGAACAGCCCCAGATGCACACAATCACGCATAAGTCAACCAACTTTCCTCGAGTCATCTACTGCTCTGGCCTGCAAACCTCTCTATTCTCCAGCTATGCCCTCTAGACAAGCACCATTGGTAAAGTCATTCATTTAGCCTTGAAAGCCCTGTTTAATTTGTGCTTACAAAAAGTCCATTTTAGGGTGAAAGACATAATTTTTCTACCACTTATTTCTCACTATGCACAGCCTCCAAAGAATGCACCACAAACTAGGACAGAACAGGTAGTTTATCTTCTCTAAAAATGCATGTAGTTATTTACAAATATTCCTGGCTAAAACTGTTTGGTAACACTTTACTTGAAGGGGTGTGCATAAGACTGACATGACACCTTCATAATCATGACATGACACATGTCATGAATATGAAGGAGGTTTTATGCATGTTTATGACAACTGTCATTAAGTGTCATTCGCTCAGTTATGTAATTTTTAATGCAAATATGACATTATTTGACCTAACCCTAACCTAACCCTACCTCTACCTTACCCCCAACCATAGCCCATAACAAAGACATCTCAAACAATGTCATCTTTGCATTAAAAATTACATAACTGAGCGAATGACACTTAATGACAGTTGTCATAAACATGCATAAAAAACCTTCATATTCATGACATGTGTCATGTCATGATTATGTAGGTGTCATGTCATGATTATGAAGGTGTCATGTCAGTCTTATACACACCCCTTCAAGTAAAGTGTAACCAACTGTTTTAATAAAAATGAAAATGTACGTCCCTATTTTATTAGATTGTGAAACCTTCCATCCCACCTCCTGGTATTTCCAGAAACATTCATCCTGTTCAGGTGAGGCCCGGAATGTCTTAATATTACCTACCATTCAAAAGTTTGGGGTCATTAAGTTGTTTTAAATTGTAATAATATTTCACAATATTACTGTTTTTGCTGTATTTTTATCAAATAAATGCAGCCTATGTTGAGTATAAGAGACTGCAAAATAGTGTACATACTGTATAATTAAGTATAACTTTCATAATATTAATATTGGTTACTTTTAATGACCCTTAAGCTCATTACAGATGTGACATAAAACAGGTGACGTGAAAATGCAGTGAGACTAAAGAGAATTGGGTCTTTCTTATGGGTCATGTCTAAAACTTTGTTTCAGGTAAAACCCCTACTTCCACCAACTAAACCACTTCCTCCATCAAGACCGTTACCACCACTGGCATCTAAACCTGTAAGAGGCAATTTTTTCAACATTTATACTTGAATAATTTAGTCAACAAAAAGCTCCCCATCCCACTGACATGAAGACAATTCAATACTATTAACCGTTCTTTGTTTTGTACTGATAGGTGACTAAGTCAAAACCACCTCCAGTGCCTCCTGTGAAACCCACTGGGATGCAGCCAGCATTCAGTCCACCTCAGGTGTTGTAATGTTTTATTGCTTCACATTTAGCAGTTCACATATAAACTATAAAAAGCACTTTCAATTATCTGAAAAATTGCATTGTTAATGCTAATTTATTCAAGCTGCTTGACAGTCTAGTTGTGTGAATGAATTTTTAAAAAGTTTTAAAAGCTCTTTTGCATTCACTGTAGGTAATCCAGAAAGTTGCACTAAAACCTGCCAGGCCCAGATGATCTGGAACAAAATGAGTTACTCTGAATCATTGGGAGCTTCAGAAGGACCTTGGTATACAAAACTTGGGCAGCCGTTTACGAGCTGAATGAAGCTTGTTGTTTTTTGTGGAATAGCTCTGAAAAACAAGATGAAGTTAAGGAAAATGGTAAAATGGAATGAAACATTTGCACTGTCAGAATCGCTTTACACTTTCGGTACAAATTATTTGTAATATCTTTTATTGTATTTTGGCTTTCTTTTTCTGTTTATTTATTTTTTTTATATTTTCATTTAAAAAAATGTTATTTGCCGCTGTTTACAGTCAGTTCAGATTGTCTCTATGCAAGTCTACAGAGTTCCTCCTTCAAAGTCCACATCACATTTCTGCCTAAGTGTCTAAGGGTCTCTGATATAGAAAATATTTTTTTCCAACGCATTATGGTGCATTCAATCTTGTTTCTGCAGCTTTTCTGTGTTTGCAATTTTATATCTTGTAATTGAGACTTTATTTTTTCATTATTTTGTGTAGAATTTATTTACTTTATGAAATTACAAGAGGGGACCTGTAAAAAGGCTTGTGCCATATGCCCTTTCTGAAGCATAATCCGTCCTTACTTTAGTGATTTGCTTATGTTCGCATTTTGCCTTATTTATAATTTTCCTACACCTTTTTGTTGTTTGTTTTGTGATGCTTGTGGTTTTTGCACTCAGACAAAGGCAGACCTTTTTTTTTTTTTTGCCCACCTAATATTTAAAATCTAAACGTGCAATGATCTCAGCTGGTCTGATTTTACTCTTTAAATATGAGAATGTTTTTATTTGTTTACTATAATAAAGTTTTTCACATTTCTCTTTTAATCAGTTTATTTGGTTAATTTCCAAATATTTTGAATCGCCTTCACACGTGTAACGACAGGACCTCTACAGCGCCCTGTATTTTCGTTGCCTAGTAACGATTCTAACAACCATATTTATTATTATTTTTTTTTTATTTATTGCTTGAAGGACATAAATACCAAATAAATATCAGTAAGAAAAATCTTAATACAATTCAAAGAAGTCCAAATAGCAGCATAACAAAAAATACATAGATAAACAAAATAAACATAACAGGAAAAGTAAGAAAGAAAAACAAATGAAATAAAGGGAAAGAAAAAGAATCTGTGGTATTAAAGAATCAGCATTTATGAATGAAGTAATTGGCCAAAATCACAATATTATTAACCAAAAATTCAACATCACAATTCCGACAAAAGGACAAATATTTGACAGTTTTAAAATCAAAGTCAGGTATTACATACTTCAAACTTAACCAAGCATAGAGGTCATCCCATAATTTTTTAGAGAATTTGCATAAATAAAACAAATGTTCCTCTAACAACCATACTAATACCTATAACGTTACCTCTGAGATAGTTGCGGGATTTAGTCACGCTGCCACGCAGACCCTTGTTTAAAATGATGGACGGGCTTAAACAATTAGACGAAGAAGCTTTGCAAGACCTCTACGCGTGGATAGACAAGATGCCGTTCTCCAGACCCACACGGAATATTACAAGAGATTTTGGCGATGGAGTTATTTAATTCCTTCAAGAAACAAATAAACTATGTATGATGTTTGTTGACATTTTAAGAAGTGTTGCCCTAAATTTGACTAGATTAAAGTAATATAATATTATTATACGTACAGTACTTATTACACTTACAAAAATGTATTTTAGCTATATAGCATTTTACTCAGTTCAGTATTGTCAGTGAGCATTTGAACGATTTCCATTAGCAGTTATGACTGCAGAGGTAGTAGTGAAGCATTTCTTCCCTAAACTGGTGGAGCTGCACAACTACACGCCCGCGCATTCCAGGCAACAGAAGCTGAGTAACTGGAGCACCCTGAGCAGCAGGCAAGTATATTTATTTGTTCTCCATGCAGACAGTAATGCAAACACCGCATTGCTTATCTGACCCCCGAGTGTCGCTTGACACATTCCCCAGAGGATTGCAGGAATGTGACATTACACCTTAGCAACAACACTGGGATCTCCTGTTGAACTGTTAACACTGGCTGGGTCTAAAAGTGAGCTGCCTACCTAGACAGCATATTTGGGCATCATATGTAGAGCAATGGGGGAAATAGACAACAGTTTTCCTATCAAGTGTGGAGTGCTTTTTATAATGGATGGATGCACTTTATTGAACTTCAAAATCTCAACATCCATTCACTGCCATTATAAAGCTTGGAAGAGCCAGGACATTTTAATATAACTCTGATTCCTATCTCTTATGTTTGTCTAGAATTGGACAGCACACAACTGCTTCATGTTCTCATTTCAGAAAAGTTTTCTCTAAGCTGAAGTTCCATATACCTGAGAAGATGGTGAAGAAAATTGTAGTCAGCACAGCAGGCTGCATCCAGTCCTTTGCTCTCTGAGAGAGAAGATAGAGGAAAAACGAGCAGGAAAACAATTAGATGGCACACAGGTGGGTCTGTGTGTGTATTTGCATTTGCATTGCTACAGCATCTTTCTTTCGATATCACTCCCTCTTTCTTTATAATGGTTGAATGAACAGTAATCTAACCCTGCCTTATTCTTTTTTATAGGACTTTACAGCACTACAAATGGACAACCAAGATCAGGTAAATACTGTAAAACATAGAAATGTGGATTTAGCTTACCATTGTTTATAAGCTACAGTAGGGAAGTGAAGGTCATCTTGAGGAGGTACGACAATGAGCCCATGACCCAGCAGTAGCGCGTGGGGGAGGGCCTGTCGAAGACCCCCTAGGCTGTGGTCTGGTTTAGTAGCAGACTCTGGCTTCGAGTCTAGGTTCATTAAAGGGATAGTTCACCCAAAAATGAAAATTACCCCATGATTTACTCACCCTCAAGCCATCCTAGGTGTATATGACTTTCTTCTTTCAGACAAATACAATTGTATTTATATAAAAAAATGTTGAGAGAGTGGCGTTCCAGTGGATGACATAGGACGTAGGCGTAAGCTCTGGTGAGAAGTGAAGAACATGGAAGCGCAGTGGAGAGAGCAAAACAAAACACCGGTCATGTATTAGAAGTACAAAACGAGGATTTGTAAAGGAAAATGTTGGAGGATTTCAATATAACTCAAGAGGAGACTGGTTTTCCTTTGCTGTGAACAAAACTTGGCTCTCGTGAGGCTAGCATATTCTCATATGCTATGCTATGCTTCGCCTACGTCATCAGCTGGAACGCCACTCTCTCGAGCAAATAACCGTTAAACCGTCCATAACCGTTTGTCTCCTGTAGAGTCGTGAGGATGCTGGAGCCTATTGTGACAAACAAAAGACATGCAGACCAAACACAAAAATCTACATCATTACTGGTACAATAATACATACAATACAATCGACACATCATCTTTACACAGGAAGGAAATGGATGGATGATCTAATTTTTGCACTGCTTTTTTACATACTCAAAATGACTCACAGTGCTAACCTCAATAACCACCCACATAAATGAAATAGCAGAAGTCAGTGGCCAGGTAGCAGAAGTCCCACACCATATCAACTGTTTTCTGTCAAGGGAGAAGATATAAACTAGATTTGTGCTGGCTGTTTCCTCATATGAACTGTGATGATTCTTGTTAATGCTAGTGAGAATGGTAATATAATTCAACTGCTTAATTAGCTCATCAGTTGTATACTTGGAAATACTTGGAAATATTGAATACTTGGAAATGTGACACCATTAGATTTTTTAGGAAGCTTAGCATTCATGAGGTCTGTGGTCATACAGTAGTCTGATTGTCACAATACTCAGAAAACACAGCCCTTGCCTCAATAACTGTAAACCAAACTAGCAAGTTTAGCAAGTGAAGTGTCGCAAGGAACAATGATGCCCTTTTATGTACAAAGAGGAGCAGTTTCCTTTGTGGTTTTGTGATGATTTGTCTGTGAGATTTTGTGTCAGACCCTCTGGTTAGTTCATGCAAAAGCAACATTTCTGTCATCATTTACTCACTTTAATGCTGTATGATTTTATTTATTCTCTGGAACACAAAAGAATGTTTCAACTGCTTTTGCCCATACAATGAACAAAACCCCACTGGACCGCACTAAATTTCATTGTATGGACAAAAAAACAAGGCTTCTTCCAAAAGCTAAGGCAGCTGACGTTTTACCTTGATGCCTTATCAGGCTATGACTTTGCAGGCAATGTTAGCGCATAAAGGTACCTCCTGAAACAGACCTCTGAGGCAGTATAAAGGTTTAATAATCTGCAGCCAAATAAGCTTTGGTGATAACTAAGCGGATATTTAATTACTACAATACTAATTTCAGTCAAACAAGCAAATGATTAATGTACATTTACCACCAACCACCATTTTGTGTGCTCCAGTTACAATTTTAGCTTGATAAACAGTTATGGAAACTGTTTTTCTCTATGTATAATAAAATGGACTAACAAAACAGCTGTGTTTGGAAATAGGGCAAATTAACTGCATTGTCAGCACTCTTAACATTACATAGAAGGGGGCCAGATAGGTCAACTCTCCATTATCCACACCTCATCATCATAGCATCTTAGTCGTGACATCATCTGGTTTCAGGTCCAACTCCCTCTTTTCATGATAGAAAAGGTCCTGCGTCCATCAGCTCCATTCACCAGATAGCCCTTATCACTTCCAACAGGCTCAACACATTTGGCCAAAAGCCCTTTTCGACCATAGAAAACTCAAGCAAACAGTAGATTATTGAGTCTATTATGAGACCAGAGAGGCTAGATGGTTTCTGATATATCATATTATTGAAGTGCAGACCATTTCTATTGAGGAAACAGGAATCCTGTGCTTTTTACTTTTCTTTTTCCTGTAGGTGCTCTGCAATTTTAACTTGTTATTTTATGTTTTAATGGGATGTTTATAAGGTGAAGCACAGCTGGTGTTGATGATTCAGAGCTCAGAGCCAAATAAAACTCCCGCTACAGTCTGGTGCCCTGTCAATGTGTCTTTTTGACCTTATTGTGTTTAATGGGTTCAAATGGCGTCTAATTAGTTTAGCCTTCCTGGCTAAGCAATTCTCATGAGCTTAAACATCTTAAAGTATGGGGGAGTTCCACTCAGCTAGAGGAAATTGATTCAGGGTATCGTGAGGGTAAAGTCTCAGTGCCTGAATTTAGCCTGGAGAGATCCTGAATGCACTGTCAATGCCAAGACCTGGCAGTTGAGTTTTAGGCTGTCGCCTAAGACACATTTGTACATTAGCATGTTTACCTGTCTGCTAAAGCCCTTTGTTTAAAAATGATTAAAAGAAAATGTTTATTTAAAAAAAATCTCTTATTCCCTTTCTCTGTTTGCCCAAATCATCTGATGGTTATTGAGGCCACTCGTACCAATCCAGCCACTGTGAAGAAGACAGGCAATGTCAGGTACTGAGTGATGAACTGTGATGTGAAAAGGACTTTCTGAGGTTCATGAAGTCTTTCATGTAGGCCTATGAAAAAAAATCTACATTTATAATGGACTTGTGTGTTGGAAATCTTGTATAGTCCTGCTGCAGCCTTGGAACCAAATGTGGATCCAGCTGTCCGTTTGCTCTTGGAGGAAAAGGAGCAAGCCATTTTGGCTTTACAGGAGACTGTTGAGGTAAGGTTTTGATGCTAAAATACTTTTTCCTTTTCCAGTTTAATATGCAGAGACTAGTTTATTGGTTGAGTTCCCAGAAAAGTGTAAGCACTGTTGCTATCTGGTGTTTTCAGCATTGCAATGCAAACAGTATTCAGTCATTATTTTTACAGTTTCGAAACACTGCACCTTTAAAGCCGGCATGAAATTAAATCTTCTGTTTCCTAAATGCATGTTATTAATCTTATTGTGAACAATTTATCAATGCATGGTATTTTGTATTATTTTGTAATAATACAATCATTTTGTAGTAAAACAAAATATCAACACTCAATCTTTTTGTGAAACGACAGACTTCTCTCTTGTGATGTATGCTGGATTTTTCCAATCATTTCACAAGCTTGCATTCATCTACATCAACAACAATCAGTAGTATCATGTCACCATCCTGCATTTTTTTTCTTATAATGTGTTACACTCAGATGTACATCACAATACAGAAGAAATTATCTGTTGATTTGTTTAATTGCGACTGTAATGTGCATAAGAATTTGTAAAAATTCATTCCAAATCTTTTTTTTCTTGCATGAAATCTTTAAAAAATGCAGATGTTCTTTAAAAATGTGAAATCGTAAGTTTCAGCACCTTTAGCATACAATGCCAGCTGGTGAGAGATGCTTGTCTCACAAAAGGAAATTTGTCTTCCTGTGGTGTTCTCCTGGCTAGTGGTCAAGGGCAGCAGGTCACATGTTCTCTGACATGTTTCCTGTCACCGTTGCAAATGTGGTAAAAAACTGCAAGGTTGTTAAATGAGTCACTGTGAGTTCAGCAGCTGTGATATTTGTCACTTGACAGTTAGTAAGACTAGTTTAAGGTTGCAGTGACACTAATAATTTCAACAGTTTGTATTTAAATTCAAAGAAAAAGATATTCAGAGACTGGTCTATTTTATTTGTTCAACTTCTGCATCAAATAGTCATCAAAGTTTCTTTGGAAGGAAATGACAATGCTACAGGATGATTGTGACAGTAAACTTCTGTTTGTTCTTTTGTGCTGCTGTAAAGCCCTTGGTTTGCAGGTATTATATCATAAACCTACAACTGGTGTTGAATATAACATACAGTAAATGTTTTACTTTGCTCCAGATTTTACAGATTAAGGTAGACCGATTGGAGCATCTTGTGCATCTTAAGGATCTACGCATCGAGGACTTGACAAAGCACTTAGAGCGATATGAGGCATGCAACTCATGATCTCATTATTAAAATAAAGAGCCACCATCAGGAATTTTATTTCAGGAAGTGCATACCGTATGCACTTAAGACTCTTAATAAACTCTTCCAGAGAGCTGGTCTGTTGTCCATATGAAATCATCTCATTTTCCTCACCTGTGATTGTTGGCACTCAGAATAGAAGCACTGATGCTAATAACTAACATATTATATCAGCTGAGACCATCTACAGCAGTTTATGCCTTACACTGGAGCCCACCAAACTTTGGCAGTAAAATCCTGGGGACATTTAATCAGTTCTGTGGATGATTTAGTTTACTCAATGAATTATTTTCTAATTTAGACTTCACTGTATTTTGGAATTTTGCTGAGCATTCTACATTGTTCATGAGTCACCTGAGTTCATTATTAGGTGTCATTTCATTAAAAAAGCCATGTTTGTGGTTGATGTTAGACTGAAAGTAAAGAGTTTGCATTAAAATGGATTTCATTCTGACGTCAACATGGAAACTGACTCCTTTGGCCAAAATTGTTGATGACAAGTCGTAAACGTCAAGTTTCACTTCTCCTTTCTTTAAGAATAAATATATATCTTATCCCCCTTTGACACATACAGGAAAACACTGATGTTAACCTATGTTAACATGTATTATTACTATTATTATTATTATTATTGACAGTGCATGTCAGATTGTGTTGTTGAAGATTGTTGTGTTGTTTGCTCAGCCAACTTTCCAAAAGATGCTCAAAGGGCACCTCAAAAACATAGAGTGGCATTGAAAGGTCCATTGAAGAAGACTTGTCAGCATGCCACAGTTGCCCATGCCAGTTGAAGCAGTCTTAGTTTCACTTCCCCCCATGTGCCTGTCCAATGTGTGTAAGGGTACTAACACGTAACATTCTCTATATTTCTCTGGGGGTCCATAAACAGCTCCCTATTTTCACCACAAGCTATTCTTTATCATAAAGTCATCAGAGGGGAGACCTGTAATTTGGGGTTTTCCTTCAACAATGCAGATTTGGCTCCAGCAGGGTTGCAGCAGCTCATCCTCTCTCTCTGCTCTTTTGGCCAGAGGAGTTCACAAAGTCTTTTTGGAATAGTATTTGGCAATCACTTTGTGTCTCTCTCGTGAGGCATGTGTTTATGCTAACATCAACCCCATGTGGAAACCTCAGACCAAATGTAAACAGTTCTAAAGCAAAGTTGAGAACGGAAAAAAGCTTTCTCTGTCTATATGAAAGAGATTATTATGAATTACGAATGATTTCTTATAATTGACTGAATATATATCCTGAAAGAAATACGTTTCATATGGGAAATAAATACAAGAAGCTGATATTTCACATGTGTCCATAAAGTTCTCAGAGCTCCCTGGTGACTCAAGCTGAACTCTCGGAAAGAGGCCGGCAGAACTTGGGGGTTGGATCTTTGGGTGGTAAAGCTGCATTAAAGCTCTCTGAGTCACACTGAATTACAGTCAAAAGCATGCCTGAGCCCCTCAGCATGCAGACGACATATGAAGCACACTGTGAGAGCGTCTGGAACGGGAGTTGTTCTCATAAAGAGAGAATGAGTGTGGAACTCCCTCTGTCTCTCTGGTCTATAACAATGTCTCATTTTTAAGACCATCTACAAAAGGACAGGGTATAAAAGAGTCCAATCCAATAGAGAAAAAGTAATCGTAAGTTCTGCAGATACTCTTCTTCAGGCATGCAGGCAGGTGTGTGGGGTGGAGTTCCAGGATTGTTCAAAAGTAGTAAAAAGCGTTTACTCCTTCACTACCTTTTTAGGGTCCGTTTCAAGTGTGCGTGTTTAGTGCTTACACTTCAAAGATGTTTTATTTGTCTTCACAACAAATCGTTTTTATGTTGGATATTTTTCCAGTTATTTATAATTCTGAATATTCTGTGTTCAGAATAATCACACATTGAGCTCAATCGACAGGAACTGATTGGTTATTGAATATTGATTACTTCATAAAAAAAATAAAATAAACAAGAATATAAGTTGTGGTGAGGCACTTGCAATTAAATTAAATGGGCAATTTGTTTGGAGAGTTAAAGCTTGTGATTTTATAAAAGCACAATTCATAAATACATAAATATTATTTGAGATTAAAGGTTGTTTAAATCAATGTTTTTGCAAGATTTCAGGGTTGTAAACACTATTATGTTGTCATGGAAAAAACTGGATATAACTTTAGTAGGTAAGCAATTTTGTAACACTAAAATAATGCTAATATGCATATTGTTTGTAACAATATAGCCATACTATTGAAACAGTGAGTATTTTAATGTATTTTAAACAGATTGGCCCCATTCACTTCCATTGTAAGTGCCTCACTATTGCCCAGATGTTTTTTAAAGGTAATGAGGAAAAAAATGAATAAAAAAAAATTGTGGTAATCAAAATTATGCCACAAATGCTGTCGATTCAGCTTAACTTGCACTGAACCCAGAATATTCCTTTAAGAGCAATGGATAATAGTAGGCCTGTAATCCTCAAACTGAAAGTCTTCACTGCTGTGCTGTTCGGGGTTGGACTGCAGAGACAATCAACCTAAGTGTTTATTATGGCAATTTATCAGCATTTGGAAGGTTGAGATCATCACGTCAAGTAAAGAAGTGTAAAATGACATGACAATAGTGTTGTTTTGTTTTGCACACAGTAAAAACAAACAAAACTTAAGGCATGACACTACATAGTAAATTCATAAAAATGTGATGGTACAGTTCCAGTGAAGAAAAAATATTTGTTTGACAGAGTTCAGATGTAGGGGATAGCCTTGATTACTATCCCAGTACATCTGTTTCTGTTCAGACTAAGACATGACTGTCTGAAGCCTTCCTTTCTTTTATGTTGTTTAAATGACTCTTGGAAGATTAATGAGTGTGGAGTTTGTAATGCAATGAAAACCACATGTAATCAATCAAATTGACTAAAAACATCTAAGAAAACATTCTGTAAATAAAATGTCTTTTTATACGAGGTAATTGGCTTGTTTATTGAGTTTTCCACCCTACAGTCACTACTTTTCTCATAGGATCACTGAGGATGGGAAAGAGATCCGTAAATGTAGTTTGGAATTGATTTGCATGGATGTTTACTTTGCATCCTCAGATGTTCACATAACACAATCTGTGTTCTCTATTGAACTTTTCGCCTGTGTAATCTGTAAACAAGCTGTCTGCTGTCATCAGAAACATGATCCATCTATTAGTCTAAATGAGATGCATCCTGGATGATACCATAAAAACAAATACTTTACGGATTACTGTTCTAGACATGGCAGTTGCAGGATTGAAGATGGCCTAATTTAAGTTTCATTAAGCTTAAAAGCCGGTGTTGAAATGAACTAGTCCAGGAGAAAACTGATGACAAGCATGGGAACAATCTTGAAAAAGTGAGAGATAAACTCAGATTTCAGTCAGGTGTTACCAGAGAGAGATGTTAACCCTGTGACACACCCAGGGGTAAAACAAATCTCCCCCCTTAAAAACAGACTTGCACAGTATGAGTCAGTATGAATAAAGGGTTGTGCAAGCAGTAAGATAACTGTTCCTTCCCTTGGCAAGATAAGAGAACCACACACATGTGCACACTAACACTTGCCAAATGTCAGATACAAGTAAAAATTTACTCTGGTAAGACATGGCCAAGCTGAATTTTCAGCCGTCATTATTCCAGTCTTCAGTGTGATCCCTCAGAAATCATTCTAATATTAGCAATATTTTCAGAATCACTGATCCGTATAACTTCTATAACAAAACTTGTATTGCTTTTCTCATGCTTTTAGCCAAACAATTGATTTTGCTTATGGTGGAAGTTTTTATAAATAAAAGTTTTTAAGAAATTAAATCATTCTAATATGCTGGTTGACGCTAAAGAAACATTTGTTATTACTATCACTATTAGAAACAGTTGTGCTGCTTAATATATATATATATATATATATA
>NW_015633185.1:851695-876222 GCF_001515625.1 Sinocyclocheilus rhinocerous | reverse complement strand
TTCGAATTGAGATCGGGAGGTCATTCCACCAGCTGGGCACAGTCCAGGAAAAGGTCCGTGATAGAGATTTTGTGCCTCTTTGGGATGGCACCACAAGGTGTTGTTCACTTGCAGAACGCAATATATATATATATATATATTTATTTCAGTAATTCAACTCAAATTGTGAAACTCGTGTATTAAATAAATTCAATGCACACAGATTGAAGTAGTTTAAGTCTTTGGTTCTTTTAATTGTGATGATTTTGGTTCACATTTAACAAAAACCCACCAATTCACTATCTCAACTAATTAGAATATGGTGACATGCCAATCAGCTAATCAACTCAAAACACCTGCAAAGGTTTCCTGAGCCTTCAAAATGGTCTCTCAGTTTGGTTCACTAGGCTACACAATCATGGGGAAGACTGCTGATCTGACAGTTGTCCAGAAGACAATCATTGACACCCTTCACAAGGAGGGTAAGCCACAAACATTCATTGTCAAAGAAGCTGGCTGTTCACAGAGTGCTGTATCCAAGTATGTTAACAGAAAGTTGAGTGGAAGGAAAAAGATGCACAACCAACCGAGAGAACTGCAGCCTTATGAGGATTGTCAAGCAAAATCGATTCAAGAATTTGAGTGAACTTCACAAGGAATGGACTGAGGCTGGGGTCAAGGCATCAAGAGCCACCACACACAGACGTGTCAAGGAATTTGGCTACAGTTGTCGTATTCCTCTTGTTAAGCCACTCCTGAACCACAGACAACGTCAGAGGCGTCTTACCTGGGCTAAGGAGAAGAAGAACTGGACTGTTGCCCAGTGGTCCAAAGTCCTTTTTTCAGATGAGAGCAAGTTTTGTATTTCATTTGGAAACCAAGGTCCTAGAGTCTGGAGGAAGGGTGGAGAAGCTCATAGCCCAAGTTGCTTGAAGTCCAGTGTTAAGTTTCCACAGTCTGTGATGATTTGGGGTGCAATGTCATCTGCTGGTGTTGGTCCATTGTGTTTTTTGAAAACCAACGTCACTGCACCCGTTTACCATTATTCATTTTGGAGCACTTCATGCTTCCTTCTGTTGACCAGCTTTTTGAAGATGCTGATTTCATTTTCCAGCAGGATTTGGCACCTGCTCACACTGCCAAAAGCACCAAAAGTTGGTTAAATGACCATGGTGTTGGTGTGCTTGACTGGCCAGCAAACTCACCAGACCTGAACCCCATAGAGAATCTATGGGGTATTGTCAAGAGGAAAATGAGAAACAAGAGACCAAAATATGCAGATGAGCTGAAGGCCACTGTCAAAGAAACCTGGGCTTCCATACCACCTCAGTAGTGCCACAAACTGATCACCTCCATGCCACGCTGAATTGAGGCAGTAATTAAAGCAAAATGAGCCCCTACCAAGTATTGAGTACATGTACGTAAATGAACATACTTTCCAGAAGGCCAACATTTCACTAAAAATGTTTTTTTTATTGGTCTTATGGAGTATTCTAATTTGTTGAGATAGTGAGTTGGTGGGTTTTTGTTAAATGTGAGCCAAAATCATCACAATTAAAAGAACCAAAGACTTAAACTACTTCAGTCTGTGTGCATTGAATTTATTTAATACGTTTGTTTCACAATTTGAGTTGAATTACTGAAATAAATGAACTTTTCCACGACATTCTAATTTATTGAGATGCACCTGTATATATATATATATATACTGTATATATATATGTGTGTGTGTGTTCTTTTCAACTTTATATATATATATATATAATACAAATCTTATATCTGTTATATGATTACATTATAAATATTTACTGTCACCTTAATGCAGTTTAATGCATTCTTGCTGAATAAAAGTATTAATTTCTTTAAAAAAAAAAGGACTGACCCCAAATTTTTGAATGGTACTGTGTGTGTGTATGTGTGTATATAATGCATAATAAAGTTTCATAACCAGTCAGACTTATTTCAATTCACTTGCTATCTACAATTTGCTGTATCTATTCTGTTAAAACTACAACGTCATGTCATGTGTGGCAAAATCAGATTTGGGCCTGTAGAAATCCCCTTAGACTGGCCTGCATTATTGTGCTAATCAGAGCTGGCTGAGAAAAGCAGGCTTATCATCTATCATGTCCTTACAGAAGCTGCCCCATGACTCCCTGGTAAATTCCGGCAGCGCGACGCTTCAGGGGACAGAGCAGGGCGATGAGCCAGATTCAACACAGAACACAATTGTTCAGGCTGCTGCTCGTAACTCATAAATCTCATCATGGTTGCCATGGGAACAGGGCTGTCTCTTAAGCCAGAGTCCCTCCAAACAACTGCAAAACCTGGGCACTGCCCTTCCTGCAATGGAGGCAGGTCACAGATTTGCCATCAGCTCTACAAAATCATAAAAAAATACCACTAGCATGTGTCCTGCTAGGATGATGGCCTAGTTTTCCTAGTACAAATAAATAAAAGGGTTTAGTGGATATTTCATCTACCAGTGCACATGTGGCTCATTTTCATTCCATTTAAATGAACTATGGAAAGAAAAGTTGGCCACCGTCCCTGTGCTGAGTAAGACTGTGTAAGTGATGTATCCTGCATAAGTCATTTGGGAGTCAATAAAATCTTGCTCTCTGGTGAACTTTGTTTAACATGACTTCAAAGTCAATTCTGTTCAGTTAATAAAAATGTTCATTTCATGAGTGAACAATGTTTAAATCAAATAAGACTTAAGGATTATTAATGGAATCTGCAGTAATGTTGGCCTGACAAAACAACCACAATCAAAAATATTGTTGCTCTCTTCACCTCCCACCTTTAATTTTGGTGGAGCCACTTCCTATATATCATTGATAAATAGTGGAGGAAGGAAATATGTGGTACATCCTGGACCCACAAGCACATTTTAACCTAAAACATACAGACTGATTTTCTAAATTAGACACATTCCTTTTTATCCAATCTTAATGTCTAAAGTCTTAATGCTAAATTCACCCTTTTCTGCATTAGCAACAGGAAATATACTCTGTGTCTGGTGATTGACTCAGTCTGGTGACCAGATCTAAATGGTTGATATTTACTCAGGAGGTCCAGGGGGAGCTCAACCTTCTGTTCTCTCTTTAAGGTCAGCTGGAGACAGAGACCTTTTTGCCCACTTCCTGGAGTGACTGTTTCCTTCCTTTGTCCTTATTCCACTCATGCACTGTTAGGAAGTCTGAGTCCTGCATCAAAAGGTTGAAGTCGGCTCATTTGTTACTTGGAGATGAGAGTTTTTGACATTTCCTGAACTTGGACAAATAACATTGACTGAGACACTCTCAATTTATTTACAAAGCAAACACTGATATATGAGTCATAACTGCCTGTTGGTATTGTTCATCAAGTGGTTGAGTTATTTTTGAGAATAACTGTATGGCTATCAGATTATTCCCAATACAGTCTGAAAAACAAGAAAAAGTTGTTGTAAGATTAAAGACATGCATTAAAAGAGCAACCAAAGTCGCATCTGAAGACTTGAATATTAAAATAAGAGAGGCACCTCGAATACCCTATCAACCACACAGGCATCATGGTGGCAAGCTTTGCATGCACTTGTGTTTTAGATTCTAAAATTTAGTTCTTACATGCATAATATCTAGTTTCTATTAAAAAAACAGGAAGGGGGCAAAAACCTTTTCACGGCACTGTATATCCAACTCATATTAAACTAAACACTTACTTCATGACACAATCTATGACACTAACCTTTGTGAAACTTCCTTATTAGGACATGGTGTACACTTCCTTTATGTGCAAGACAAGAACAGTATGATCACACAACTGCAAATTAAGAAAACAGTAATTTTTATGGTATCAAAATAGGTTTTATTTCACAGAATTTAACATTTGTCAAAATGTTATAAATTTTGCATATAAATGTTTTAAAAGTAGGAGCTTAAATTACGCTGACATAAAAAAGTGACATTCACAGAGTGGGTTTATTCGAGAGTCAATTTAATCAGCCATAAGAATCACAGGGATCTTATGAACAGAAAAATATTTGAGAATTGATTTTGAGACACTTAAACGTATACCCTGAAGGAAAACAATAAATGTCAATTTTAGGATGGGAGAAGCCACAGGTTGTAATGGGAACATTCAGACTAACTGTATTAAATGAATGCTTGTCTCTTTAATGGAAAATATGTAGATGTAAATCTATGTGCTGTGTGACAGATTTACACAGACAACATGACCTTACATCTTATATCTGTTTATTAATATAGGGTATGAAAAAACTCCAGGTCATTCAAGTTAACACGCGGGTCTCTTTTCCTGAGAGATGGTACTAGTAGACACTATTCAAAGCCTTGTTTGGATGATTTGATGTCAATTAATTGTTATTATTGGCATATGAAAGCAACTTAGGCAGACTTGGACACTTTTTACTACATTTTTGAGTCATGTAGGTCTTTGTTGCCCAGTCTTTAGATTCTTGAAGATCACTGGCTTCCCCTACTGGTGACATTCTGATGAAGTTTTTGAGGCTTCAGGAAAACATCATCTGGCTCCCAGAATGCAATAATATGTTGTTAGAACGTCTGATCATTAATGCATTCACCCATCAATGCTAAAAAAAAACATAGTGCCTAATAATACAGCAGCCCTTATTGTAACTGAATTCCCTTTGAAACAAGCTCCTTCCAGTAATGACAAAACAAGCAAGCTTAACTAAGTCATAAAGGCATTTTCAATTATAAAGGAACAGACTCAACCTTATAGAATCCATTAGCTGTCCATATCATAGCTTTTCAAAGGCTGGAGCCCCGGATCAATGGTCTAATGTCTTACAAAACTTTTATGAAAGCCACATACCCATGTTCAGTCAGTGTAACACCTTCTAAGAACCAACAACTCAAAAACAGCGCACAGGGCACCAACAAACTAACACACTATACCAAACCCACTATTTCTGACATTACATGAAATTAAATTCACACCAAAGTATTCAGGTGTCAATGTTGTTGAAAAATTCTCAATCATAAGGATCAATGAAAAACAAGCAGGAATGATTTAAAACAAATTGATTCTTTCATACACATGTAAAAGACACTGATCTCTGCAGTTGTGGCGGGACTAAATTAAGATTTTAGTGATAATGAAGTTAGTGATGATGGAAATGAGGACTACAGGGATGGTTTACCTAAAAATGAAAATTCTGTCATCAGTTACTCACCCTCATGTCGTTCCAAACATGCATGACTTTATTTCTTCGGTAGAACACAAAAGATGATATTCTGTTTTTGTCCGTATATTGAAAGTTAATGGGATCCAAGCAAGGTACAACATTGGATCCCACTGACTTATTGTATGGACAAAAGCAAAAAAAAAAAACAGAAATTTTTTAAAATATCTTTTGTTTTTAATATTCCACAGAAGAAAGATAGCCATACAGATTTGGAATGACATGAGGGCAAATAAATAATGACAGAATTTAAACTTTAGGGTGAAGAATCCCTTCAATAACATATGAAGCAAAAGTAGATGACAAATTTTGGCTACAAAACGAGTTTTATCAGATTGTAGCTGCATAGGCCACTGCCTTTGATCTCAATTAGTGTGATACCTTATAATTCCAGTTATGTAAAAGACAACACATAAAGGTAAACCTTGAAATGTTCACATACTTCACATAGATGCATCTGCATCTAACAAATAATTAGCATGGATTTGTTAAAGAGAAGCAAAAGTTGAAAGTAAAAAAGGGGAAAAAGCATGCTGATGTGAGTCAGGGAGGGGATTCGGATTTGGATCGCACCAATTTAACCTGGCAATACTCAGTAGCACAGTTCCTGGACATTTTTAGTCCACAAGCGACTGCTGGAAAACCACAGGCTCTGTGTGTCAGTGTCCTCAGCTGACTGACTCACAGCACAGTTAGCCAAGCACCAAACCCCACTGCAGAAGAAGAGAGAAAAGTATCCATGTCAGCATGCCTTACAAGCACCCATTCCCCACAAAGAAAGAGTGAGAGCGAGAGCGAGAGCGAGAGCGAGAGCGAGAGAGAGAGAGAGAGAGAGAGAGAGAGAGAAACAGCAGAGGAAGAGGGGGTGGACAGCTCTCAGGCCCCTCAGTGGCGTTCTGTGGCTTTGGGCTTGGACGCTTTCTTAAGACTCTCTTTCATACTCAAGGCCTCCAGCTGCTCTGCCGAGTCTGCCGCACCCTGGCCCGCGGTCGGATGGGAGGCACTGTTGTCTACAAACATGTTTGGGATGTCTTGACCGAAGTAGATCTTGCTGTTTGCGGCGATGGCCTGATATTTCATCAGTTCCAGATACTCTGGTGTCAGCTTCAGCTGTGGAGGAGAGAGACAGCGGTGTGATAACTGACATGAGCACATCCTGTGTGGAATCATCTCTGCTGAAGAAATGTGTGAATGTGCCACCATTTGTTCAGAGCTAGTCAGCTATAGTCTCCTACAGGCGCTTTCTTAATATAGCTGAGGTTAAATGTAGCTTTAATGTACCGTATTGTCCCGAATATAAGACGATGTTTTTTTCTTGGAAATACATCTGAAAAAACGCGGTCGTCTTATATTCAGGGTCTAGACTTTGACATGTCAATAATACACCCACAACACTAGGTGGCGCCAAAACCGCATAAAACGAGTGTGCCATGAAATACGTAATGTAATGCGTGTTGTAAAGATCGCGAGTAAAAAGAAAAGAAAAAGAAAACCTTACAGCTGCATGAGTCGTGACTGTCACGTTAGCCTGATGGGACCAAACTCCCTTTGTGATTTTAAAACGTAAGACAGTACCCAGATTTGAAGACTACAGTAAGATTTAACTTCTACTGTTAATAAGAGTTTGGTAGGCTACTATTAGATGGATAGACTAAATGTCCTAATTCAGATGGGCTACCTGTTTTTTTTTCTTTTTTAATGGTATATCAAAAAGGGTATATTTTTAAAATGTGATTGTTAGTACATTTTACCAGTTTTTACCATACTTTCAAAACAAAAATTAAAATAGGAAAAATATGCAATATGAAAATAATTGAAGACAAAATGTGTTTTACTGAGAAAAAACAAGATTTGGTTTTTAAAAAGCCTTTTTCCAAAAGGTACATCTGGAAAAAGGGGGGTTGTCTTATAATCAGGGTCGTCTTATATTCGGGCCAATACGGTAAATGTAGCTTAATATAGCTTGGTATGCTGAAAAGTGTGAAAATTTTTCACACAAAATCTACATTATCATGTTTGTTTTTTTTTGCTTTCTCATTGATGTGTTTAATAGATTAGTTTGTACAGATGCACTAAAAGTGAACAAACTTACTGTTAAACCAGTCTGTGATTTAGGAATAGTTCACCCCAAAATGACAATTTTGCTTAAAATGTACTTAACCCTCAGGTCATCCAAGATGTAGGTGAGTTTGTTTTTTCATTGAAACAGATTTGGAGAAATTTAGTATTATTTTAGCCAGAAGTAAAAGTTTGAAGTAAACGTCTTAATGATGAGTTTGTTTATTACAAACACCCAGCTTTTCACTTCACAAGATGTTAACTTATGGACTGGAGTCGTGTGGATTACTTGTGGATTATTGTGATGTTTTTAATCAGCTGTTTGAACTCTCATTCTGACGGCACCCATTTACTGCAGAGGATGCAATGATGAGCTGGTGAGCTGATAATGTTAAATTTCTCCAAATCCATTATGATGAAGAAGCAAACCCATCTAAATCTTGCATGGCCTGGGGCCTGAGTAAATTTTCAGCAAATGAACTATTCCTTTAAACCTGTAGGTTTAACATTTTGTAAATGCACCAAATAACATTTTTTAATTTCTTTAAAAACTGGCTCCTCTAAGGATTTCTCTAAAAAGTTATCGCAAAAAAGTATTTGTTTATGTACAAAGTGCACTGAGCCTTACACCAATATTTCATATTTTCTTTAAATTAAATGGTTAAAAAATTACATTGAGCAACACAAAAATCAGAAAATTAAAAAAGTGTTGTTGTTTTGTTTTTTTTACCCTGTTGGCTTCTGCAAATTTCACAGCAGTGTAATATTCTGCATCTGCCCTTGCCCTCTCTCTTGCCAGGAAAGCAGCATCTGTTACAATCAAATAAATGTGTCTGATAAGTAACATACTCTGCGTGGCACGTGCTATGAAAATTCTCAGTAGATAAACCAGACCTTCAATTTCTGAGATCTTTTTCTCAGTTTCCTTCTCCATCACTTTTTGTTGGAAGTGAATCTCCGCCACCTGAGCCACTTTCTGAGCCTCTGCAATGAGAGAACACATAAGATGAATGAGGACAGAACCATGACTCTATACATGATCAGCATTATATTTGGAAGTTCAGACTCACCAATGATTGCCTTCTTTCTCTCAGTTTCAGCCTCTTTCTCCACCACTTTCTGTGTCTGAGCAGTGATGAGCAGCCTGGTCTTCTCTGCTTCCCTGCAGATGATGAAAGCAGGGGACATTTTGATTAAAACTATAGATAGTTGCATCCAAGGGCAATTTAGAATGTTACAAAAGATTGGTATTTCAAATAAATCCTGTTCTTTTGAACTGTCTATTTTTGAGCAAATCCTAAAAAAAAATAATAATAAATTACGGTTTCCACAAAAATATTAAGCAGCACAACTATTTTCAACATTGATAATAATAATAAATGTTCCTTGAGCAGCAAATCAGCATATTAGAATGATTTCTGAAGGATCATGTGACACTGAAAACTGGAATAATTGCTGCTGAAAATTCAGCTTTGCATCACAAGAAAAAAATACATTTTAAAATGTATTAAAATAGAAAACAATTATTTTAACTTGTAATAATATTTCACAACATTACTGTTTACTGTATTTTTGATCAAATAAATGTGGCCTTGGTGAAAATAAAAGACTTCTTTCAAAAACAATTTAAAAACCTTACCAGCCCCAAACTTTTGAACAGCAGTATATATTGTCACTACATAATTTTAAAAAATCAGCAAGAGTGAAAAAAAAACTGCTCAAGGCTTTAAAAAAATAACTAGCATTTTAATTAATCATGAGGACACAATATAGAAATACCCTAAAAGACATCCAATCAAATTGTACAGAATAATATATTCACTCACATTAGCTCATAGTTTCTTCTGATTGCCTCAGGAATTTTAGGTTTGGTGACTCGCACAGCCTGCAAAATATCATATAATCATGTAATTCTGCTCAAGTCAAAACTGAAACCACAGAGACAAAACCATAGAGATAAAAAACATACCTGAATTGTGAGGCCAGGAGCCATAACATTCAAGTCCTTCTGCAGCTCAGTCTTTAAGTTCTCATCAATTATATCTGTCAAACAAAAATGACACAAATGCAAGTCCATGACAAATGTTTTTGCTGTCAGAAGGCACCAAAAACTAAACAAATGACACAGCAGAAACTGCAGCACTCACATCAACAACCGAAAATTCACAGTATACTTGGCCAAATAAACTGTTTGACATATCAGTGACTTACCGAACAGTTCTATGTAGACTTCCTGCAGGGTGTGCACACTGCAGAACTGGTTTAACTCATGGTGAATTTTGTTGAAGATTACTGTCTTGTCATAATCTGCAGTGTAGTTCTTCACTATGTCCACCACTGTGGAGGAGAACAAGAGCATGACCTCATTTTATCATCCAGCCTAACATCTCATTTTGACTTCCATGGAAGAAGGTCAGTCATACATGTTTGAAAAAGGATTGAGGGTGAATAAATGAAGACAGAACCTTTATTTTTGGGTGAACTATCCCTTTAAGGCTCTTACCTGCTGATGGAACCAGCATGTTGACCACTTCAATTCTGTCAAAATAGATCATGACACCCCCACTGTGGAAGACAAAGAAATTAGTACTTTCATTCAGGAACCCCAGAAAATATCCAGTACAATTTAATGATGATCAAAAATGATCAATTTTTAAGTCGTTTTTCAGGACATATTGATGGAATAACAACAACACGAAGGATTACCTGGTTCCACAAGGCACATTTTTTATTTCATCTGTTTGCAGAGTTGTCTATAAACATGATGCAAACGTGAGGAAAAAAACAAATCAGCATCTTCAACAACATTCTAGCTTGGTTTCTCTAGCTTTCTAATAAAAACTTCTGCTAAATGCATAAATGTAAATGCAAAATATTCAACAACCTCAAAAATCCACTCATGTTCCAAAAGTCGTAGAAAAAGATCATAATAAATGATATATAATACGTACAGCTGTAATAAAACAAGAATTAATTTTTGTACTGGGCCAACTGTAAATACATGACATTTGTACCTGCACTGATCTATATGAGGTGATGAAAGGCAGCATTATATGGTAACCCGGGCCATTAGGAGTTGTCAACAACGCTCCTCCTCTGAAAAAAAATGGGAAAAAACATGAACCCGGGTTAGGAAGCAAATTAATTATGTGAATGATAAAAATGGCATCAATTTCATTTGTGTAGAAATAATATTACAACTTCTATTACTATAAAGAAGCTGTAAAGTTACCTAAAGAGACAGTTGAACCAAAAATGAAAATTCTGCTACCATTTACTCTACCTCATGTCATTTCAAACCTGTATGACCTACATTCTTCTATGGAACACAAAGGAAAATTTTTAAAGAATGCTGTTAAACAGATCAATAGGTGACCAATGACATCCATTATATGGAAAAAAAATTCTCTTTAATATTTTTCTCAAAATAGATTCTTTAAAGGGGTCATATGATGCGATTTCAAGTTTTCCTTTCTCTTTGGAGTGTTACAAGCTCTTGGTGCATAAAGAAGATCTGTAAAGTTGCAAAGACTAAAGTCTCAAATCCAAAGAGATATTCTTTATAAAAGTTAAGAGTCAGCCACACCTACCTAAAACGCCTCGTTCTAACACGCCCCCACATATCTACGTCACTATGTGGAAATATTAGCAAATGTGTATGCAAAGAAAGAAGGCGTGGTTTCAGGAACAGCAGTAGTGTTGAAGCAGCCATGTCAGGGAGACGCTGTGTATTTCAGTGCGAATGGAAAAGCACTTTATTTGGCCTTCCGGAAGTAGATGCAATGAGGAATCATTGGTTAAGATTTATTTACAACAGAACAGCACAACCCAGATATTCGAATTTGTGCAACGCATTTTATGGACGACAGTTTTTTGAACCTAGAAGAGTACAAGGCTGGCTGTGCACAAAGGCTATTTCTAAAAAAAAAAAAAAGGGTAAATTCTGACTTTGCTTTGACAATCTGATAAGGGGCGTTACATTTCCCACGCGTGCTTGTGGTGTTCGGCCAGTCACAATGCACTGGGTCAGCTGGCCAATCAGAGCAGACTGCGCTTGTCAAAGGAGGGGGCTTTGTTGAAAACGACATGTGTCAGAGAGGCGGGGCATAGAGGACCTACAATAATGTACAGTATTTGAAAAATAATGTGTTTTTTGAACATTAAAGCATGTCAACATATTCTGTTACACCAAATACACAAAATAATGATCTTTAAAATAGCATCATATGACCCCTTTAATGTTCCACAGATGACAAAAGTTATACAGGCTTGGCCAAATGACAATTTTCAAACATTGTGTTAAACACAATTTTAACTGATCTAGCCTTCAACCTACAACTAAATTACAGGTATTTTAGGAATCATTAACAAAAGCAGCATAAAACCTGTGCATATTTTTAATGCAACTTCCTTATACTCACCTGTAATACACAGCTAAATGTCCTTCCTCAATCTTGTGAATGGAAGAATGAAGCAGAATGGCCATCACACCGGCCATCGCTGCAACTACTGCCCCAACATGTGCCATTATCCTTCAGCCAGCACTCACCTGCCGAGAGACAAGTTTGCAAAAGGGAAAGCTGAGCTGATCCTTAGGATAAACAATCAGTTTGGGTGACAAAAGATCAGCTTATAACAAAAGCAAGGGCCCTGAGTGCAAACATGTAAGCAGATCAGCCTGTGCACAGTGTGCAGCATAACCTCCCTCAACTGATCCCACACACAATTTAAAGTCTGTGTAAAGCGATATTAAAATATGTGTTCTGAGTTTGTCACACAACAGAAAAATGTGTTATTAACCACCCAGCCAAATTTGAATGATAAAAAAAACCGCCAAGTAAATAACATGTTATCAAAATCTTGGAAAAATAAGCAGGACTCTCTGCTCTCAAACGCTGGGGGCGTGTCCGCTGTCGGCGCTGAAACCACGCCCACTTGCGGGAAAGCGGCCATCTCTCTCAACCGTCAAATACCGCTCCAAACTGAATGGATGCTACTCATGCTACCTTTAGTAGCTTAATTGGATTTATACATCCATACATGTTTGAGCCTCCAGAGCCAGAATCCAATTCAGAGGACATTGACCGGCTACCCGAGAATCAACCTCATCCCACTCGGTCTGCAACAGAATGGTAATTTTTTTTCTTCTGACGCTAATACGCAGTAGGCTATATATTATAGTGTTAGGGGCGGGGCCATGCTCGGTGGCTCCATTGCGTCATCGAGCCACCGTTTTAGCCCCGCCCCCCCAAAAATCCTGAATACAGAAGAATTGGTGAAAAACTGTTCAACGGTTTAACTCCACAATTCAGTACTACACACTTCAGAGTCTTTGTAATGTGTTTGTGCAATACATTTCTAACATTTATAATGTGTTTAGAAACAATTCTTAGAATTCTCTTTACACAGACTTTAAATAATCTCTGGAGAGTTACACAGCAAACCGAGATAACAGGGTTTAAAAGTCCAGTAGACCCACCCACAGCCCACCACACACGGAAGTAATGTTTCCAAATGCAAATGAACAATACAAATATATACAAATACATTCTTATGGTCACATCGTACATGTATTATTAAGAGCTGCATGACCCCCTTTATCTATTTTAGGGAAACAAATGTTAATCATAAGGCTGTCAGTGACCAGGGATTGCAGTCTGGCTCGGTTTCAAGCGCAGTTTTTTGTTCGAATGCGCACATCTAGACATGCTGTCTATATAGGGAACTCAGTGGCTTTTTATAACACAGCCGCTCCATTCCCTGTCCTGGCTATGTAGGCTAGCTACTTCCTCAAATGAAGTGCTGACTCGCACGTACTACTGTACATGGCACAAACCGTAATGAATAAGCGTAATCTGTCGGTACACATGCTAAAACAACCGTTACAGTCATTCACGAGATCTAGACATTGCAGAAGCCATCACAGCACCTACACAAGACTAAATTCAAGCTAACCAACGCCCGCGGCTGGCTAACTAAGCTAATTATTTGAACGACCTTCTGTCAAGTTAAACGACATATACGAAAGGCATTTACCGATCATTCGATTAGTTAATGGACAATGATGTCCTTTCGCTTTTGCAGGACATTACTTTATTACTCACGACGCCGTGCCCAACATTGTAAGTTTGAAGGTTCCCACTGAAAAGCTTTGTGAATCCGATATACTGATATGGATTTCCCTTTCAAAATCTGCCTCAAACACACCTTCAAAATAAAAGTCACCAGTACATTTTTTTTTTTTGTTCTGCTAGAAACAAAACATAAAAAGGGATGAAATGACATAAACAAGTCGTTAAACTAAACAACCTAACTAGCCAATTAACAACAACAACACTAATAGTAATAATAATAATAATAATAATAATAATAATTATTATTATAATTTTATTTTATTCGTATTTCATTTTATTTATCTAGTCGTTGACACTACCTACTACATTACAATGTGTGTGTGTGTGTGTGTGTGTGTGTGTACCTGTTTTTCTATTCTGGTGGGGACTTAAACCTGAATACACACAGACTCATGGGGACTCATGTCACGGTGGGGACCTAAATTGAGGTCCCCACGGGTAAACAAGCTAATAAATCACACAGAATGAAGTTTTTTGAAAATCTAAAAATGCAGAAAGTTTCCTGTGAGGGGTAGGTTTAGGTGTAGGGTTGGTGTAGGGCAATAGAAAATACGGTCTGTACAGTAGAAAAACCATTACACCTATAGAGAGTCCCCACAAGGATAGCAAACCAGACAAGTGTATGTGTGTGTCTATATGTGTGTGTTACTATACACTTGAATGTATATATTATTTATGTTTATAATATTATATTATGTTTCTTATGTGTAGCATCATCTTAAAACAAATAAAATGTGACGTTATATAATTAATCAAAATAAAATGTTACTCTCAAGTCCGCGTGCTATGGGTTGCTATGGGAACAGACGTACTACGCTGAGGGTTAGCTGACGGATTGAAATGGATGTGCTGGGAAACTTGGAAGTTCGGTGAGTTATGAATAATTAAAAAAAAAAAAAAAAACTTTGACAATCCTTAACATTGTTTGCATAGCCTGTTAAGTTATCCTGTCTGGGCAACAAAAAAAATTTCTTCATCAGTATTATAGCTAGCTATCTAGCATTGAGCAGAAAACACACTCGAAATACGGCGTGTTGTCATATAAAGTAAACTAAAATGCATTTTCAACGTACTAATCTAAAAAAAAAATAAAAAATAAAATCAACTTAAAAAACAAACTATATATATATATATATAAAAAAAGAACAAATAATGTATTCAATGCAACGATGAGAGTGCATGCAAAATAAATGATAAATAATGTTACTTTTATTTTTATTATTATGTATAAGGTGGGTGCAAGGATTCAACAATGGCACATTTAGATTTGTCGACAAGAAAACAACATGCTACACCTGCGGGAATTTCATTGTTTTCCTCAATGTGGAAACTAGACGAGGAACACTCTGCAGAGTCCTGCTTCTGGAATTGGGGCAGGTGTTTTTTTAATATTATTTTTTTTAAATATTATTTAATATCCACTATTTAGGAACTGGGAGAGCGGCATTCCCCTTTGTAGCAATCAACTTTTGGGAGAGGATGTCACAGCATTGTTTTTTAACCCTATGAACTGGTGTCAAATTTGTGCTGTAAATTTGAGGTCCCTTACCATCTGGAATGTTGAAAGATGTGACAACTATCATTTGATGAAACCTAGGTAGAGTGCCTCTCCAGCAGATGTCACTGTTACTTGCACATGGATTTCATATGCCAAGAATGGAATTAATGCACAGACACTGTTTATTTTACCCATTATCCTTTCTTTATGTTTTCTTGCCAGTGCTGTCAATCTCCCTGCCACTGATGGTTCAGTTATTGAGTGTGAAACAAACCTGTCTTGTATGCTCAGTGGGAAGCTGACTCACTTAGGTCCTCAGATGCTCATTTCAGCAATCGCTGGACTGAGTGGAGACAGAGCTGACAATTTTGTGGTACGGGCTGTATCTACAGTAGAGTGTTTTCTTATAGTAGCTCTCCTGAAGATGAGTTTTTATTAGTGTTGTATAAAGTGATGTTTTTCCTGACAATATTTTATGATTAAAACAAAAGAACAGACGTTGATTTCAACATCATAATCAGAAGGTTTAAGTAGCACTTTATTTTTGTCAAAGTCACAGCATAATAGTATGTGTCTTTCCCAACAGCCTTTGAAACAAATAAAACCAAAACTGTGTCCAAGTGCCATCTGCTGGTCAAATTCTTCTGACCTATATGTTGGTTCCAAGGAAGGTTTCCTGCTTTGTGTGAATCCTGACACTTTGCTTGTCTCTGTCTTATATAAACCTCAAACTGAATTAACCCCCACAGGTAAACTCATACTTGCTACATATCAAATCAGAACATTTCAGGATTTCACATGTAAATGTTTTTTTAACTAGTTTGAATTCTAGACTGAATTTAGTTCCTTGTCTTCTTAAAAGCGTTGTTGTAATTTTACATCACAGATGACAGTGAAACATCCCTGCAGGAAGGCAGCTTCCAGAGCTTAGTACTGCAAGACTGTACTTTTTTTGCTGCGGGAATGGTAAGAAATTTTATTTATCATCACCCTAATATGAGGCCTGAAATGTGTAAATGTGTAGACATTAATCTCTTTTCAAGTGAGACATAATTTCAGCCTGATTCAAGAGCATTTCCAAATCAATTACAGGAAGGCATTTTACGAAACATACAAATTAAAGGAAACAAATTGGAGGTGGTGCAGGCTTGGGCTTTGGATGATGCAGCCTCGAGTATATGCTGTTCCCCTGACGGTGAGACACTGCTGATAGTTTCTAATACAGTAAGTGTTTATATATTATGATAATGTTAGTGTATTTTTTTATTATTCATATTAAAATAATATTAATGTAAAAAGTTTTATTATAATATACACTATATTAATATAATATTTGATCAAAAATGTCATGTTAAAAACTCATATTCTTAAATTTATGCCAGAATGCAATTCAATACAATAAAGACAATGCTGAGAAACATAATTAATAAATTCTGGTTTTGCTTCATAGGGCTGTGTTTACAAATTCAAACCACTGCTGAATGGTAAAGTTGTCAAAGTTCTGGATGTACTCTGTGGAGATTTTGTGGCTGTTGCTCCATTATACACTGGCAGAAGCATTTGTTTGGTAAAAGAACATGTGGTGTCAATTGGTTAATTAATCACAATAAATATACTGATACATATTATATTCGTATAGTATTACAATATAAATATTAAAATACAAAGTAGATATTGAAGCTAATAAGGCATCTGTATCTTCACTGTTGCAGTCAGTCAGAGAAACAGGAGACGTACAGCTGTGGGCTCTGGATGATGGACTTTGCATGGGCTCCATCTTTCTGCAGACACCTTAGTGCTATAACTGGAGGTTCTATACGACACACACCAATTATTTTTCCCAAACCAGGGAAACCCAAAATAAGTCTGCTGTACATAAATCTGTGTTATTTGGTATAACTTTACTTCAGGTGACCAGTATGGCATGCTGCCCCATAGCACAGTATGTTGTTGTAGGGACAGCCACTGGAGACGTCCTGTTTGTGAAGATGACCACAAAACAAAAGCCCAGACTAGTTCACAGAGTTCATCTCTACCATGTCCCTGTAGACCATTTGGTGTGAGTTTCACAGCACCATGATCATTTGCTCTCATATTTCTTGTGTATTGAATGTTGAGCATACTGTATATTATATTTGTTCAACAGGTTTGATCAAGGTGGTAACTTCTTATTCACAGGAGCATCAGACTCACGCATGTTTGTGCTTAGCGCAAGACCATCAGAAGGATTTGAAATTATTGGATGGATTGGTAATTTTTAGGATGACACTCTACTGTTCAATTCTCTCTATTTGGGGTCAGTAAGATTTTCTTTTTTAAAGGAATGTATACTTATATTCAGCAAGCATGCTTTAAATTGATCAAAAGTGACAGTAAAGAAATGTAAAATTACAAAATATTTCTATTTTAATTAAATGTTGTTCTATTGAATATTCTATTTATTAAAGAATCCTGAAAAATGTATCATGGATTTCACAAAAAGCACAAATGTTTTCAACATTGATAATAATAAAAAGTTTCTTGATTGTAATAACATTTCTTTTTACTGTTTTTTTTTATCAAATAAATGCAACCTTGATGAGCAAGAAGGTTCTTTCAAAAACATTAAAAGATCTTACCAACCCCAAAATTTTGAAATGTATTATATACTTTTTTGCCTAAAGTTTGAAGTAATTTCTAACCAGTCTTTTTACATTTTTTTTCAGAGGCTCCAGGTACCATTGTAAGCCTTTCTACTCTGTACCACAAGGAAAGTAAACAGGTTGAGAAGTGGTGGTGCTATGCAGCAAGACAGAGAGAGAAATCAATGAGGGAAATGTGCTTCTGCTAATGACGTTGTTTGTGCAGCAGCTTACAGGTATCAGGAAAACACAAAAACACACCATAATTGAGGCTGGCATTCAGAAATCTTCTCTAAAAAAAATAGGGGGACAAATGATAAACATTCAAAAATTCCAGCACTCCTTCTCATAATGTTGTGCCACTTCCAGACTCAAAAGATTGTGTGGATGTCTATGGCCGTCTGTGTAAAGACGTCCTGCACAGCTGCCTATATGAGATCCCTCATGCTCTCTGCTCTTGTGTCCTGGGCATAAACAAGATATTTGGTTACTGCCAACAGAGAAAAGTCTTGCAAAGATTCAGTATCCCCGAGGTGCTGTAACAACAGACAACACCTATAGTCTGATGACAGTTTTATTTTGTGTTTTTGGCACTGCTCCTAACAGCTTCTCATGTGATATACAGAGTGGAGAAAAGCCCTCAAATGCACAGAAAGCAGTTCACTTGATACTAGAGAAGGAGGCAGGGGGCCATTTTCTGAGTCCTGCTTTTCTGCAGTTCTCCCCACATCAAACCTGGCTGGCTACAGTTGGTGGGGATGGACTGCTGCGCATCTGTGAGATCTCAACAATGGTATTGTTTGTTAAAACCAATCTCTACAAGTTCATCCATGTTTATGAGTACTGGGCTAGCAAAAGCATGTTTCTCGGAAACTGCCCAAATATGTGATGTGATGTAAATGTGCGTACTTTTGACATGCAGGACAGGTATGTACAGCTGCAGTGCCACTCAAGTTGGCAGGGTGGAGTCGGATCTGTTTGTTTCACCCCAGACAATCAGACCCTCATCACCGCGGGCCTGAGGGATGGCTCACTCGTCTGCAGCAGGCTCAGGTGAGCTCAGGGCTCTCAAAAAACATCAAATGGACAAATATTACTATGCTTTGATCTATAGCAATATTTTCTCTCTCTGGTAGTTTCAAAATGCCCTTGAAGCTGGACCTGAAGCATCTTTGTTTTTACATGCATTTAAATTGAACAGGTTAAGGCTTTCTGGGGCTGGCAAAGCAAATGCAGCCACCCAGTATGCTCAGTCAGTTGCTGATTCTTTTGAGTCAGTTGTATCCTCAGAAAACACTGTCCTCACCAGAAAGAATGACTGGGATCCACAGATGCAATCGCTGACCAGATGTTCCTCATTTCATACAGGAGAAGTATAGAAACACATTGTTTTCTAATGTTTAAATAATATTTATGCACAATATTGTACCTGGTTAAGCAGTTTTACTGGGGAGATGTTCTGTTCCTTGGGACACATAATATAAGCTGTCATAAAATTCTTCCTGCAGGGAAAGATGAGTCATGAAGCTGAACAAGAGGAAAACTATTTTGTGTCTCCAACTAGTTCTACATGGCTTGATGGAAAACTAGATGCGGTTGGTGTCTGAATTTATTTATGTGCTACTGTTTAATTAACAATATAATATTGCCTTGTTAGTGTTATAATATAGCATTATTTGCTGCTGGCAGCTAATTCTTTTCACATATTGTGTTTCTTATTTTATGAGTTTAAAAGGGTTAATCACAGGCCTACAGCAGAAAAAATATATATTTACATAAAATAATTACCACTGATGTGGTACAGGGAAAGGTGTTACAACCTTATGTAACATTAGACTAGGAAAGTAAGATTTATATTATATTTGATCATAACTTTTGCCATAGTGAATCAATTGACTGCATAAGCAAAACCCATAACCTATACTACCATTCAAATGTCTGAGGTCAGTATGATTTTTTTTTTAAAGAAATTAATACTTTATTCAGCAAGGATACAGTAATTGGTCAAAAATGACAGTAAAAACATTACAAAAGATGTTTTGTAACCAATGTTCCTTGAGCACCAAATCAGCATATTGGAATGATTTCATGTGACACTGAAGACTGGAGTAATGGCTGCTGAAAATTCAGCTTTGCAATCATAGGAATAAATTACATTTTGAAATATATAAAAATAGATAAGGTATTTTATTTTAATAATATTTCTGGTTTACTGTATTTTTTTAATCAAATAAATACAGTCTTGGAAAGAGACTTATTTCAAAAAGATTTAAAAAAAAATAATCTTACCAACCCCAAACTTTTGAAAGATTATGATACTGGTTTCCACAAACATCAAGCATTGTGTATGAGTGAGAAATAGAATAATTGAAAGATAATATATTAATTTTTTTTTATCAAATAAATGCAACCTTGATGAGCAAGAAGGTTCTTTCAAAAACATTAAAAGATCTTACCAACCCCAAAATTTTGAAATGTATTATATACTTTTTTGCCTAAAGTTTGAAGTAATTTCTAACCAGTCTTTTTACATTTTTTTTCAGAGGCTCCAGGTACCATTGTAAGCCTTTCTACTCTGTACCACAAGGAAAGTAAACAGGTTGAGAAGTGGTGGTGCTATGCAGCAAGACAGAGAGAGAAATCAATGAGGGAAATGTGCTTCTGCTAATGACGTTGTTTGTGCAGCAGCTTACAGGTATCAGGAAAACACAAAAACACACCATAATTGAGGCTGGCATTCAGAAATCTTCTCTAAAAAAAATAGGGGGACAAATGATAAACATTCAAAAATTCCAGCACTCCTTCTCATAATGTTGTGCCACTTCCAGACTCAAAAGATTGTGTGGATGTCTATGGCCGTCTGTGTAAAGACGTCCTGCACAGCTGCCTATATGAGATCCCTCATGCTCTCTGCTCTTGTGTCCTGGGCATAAACAAGATATTTGGTTACTGCCAACAGAGAAAAGTCTTGCAAAGATTCAGTATCCCCGAGGTGCTGTAACAACAGACAACACCTATAGTCTGATGACAGTTTTATTTTGTGTTTTTGGCACTGCTCCTAACAGCTTCTCATGTGATATACAGAGTGGAGAAAAGCCCTCAAATGCACAGAAAGCAGTTCACTTGATACTAGAGAAGGAGGCAGGGGGCCATTTTCTGAGTCCTGCTTTTCTGCAGTTCTCCCCACATCAAACCTGGCTGGCTACAGTTGGTGGGGATGGACTGCTGCGCATCTGTGAGATCTCAACAATGGTATTGTTTGTTAAAACCAATCTCTACAAGTTCATCCATGTTTATGAGTACTGGGCTAGCAAAAGCATGTTTCTCGGAAACTGCCCAAATATGTGATGTGATGTAAATGTGCGTACTTTTGACATGCAGGACAGGTATGTACAGCTGCAGTGCCACTCAAGTTGGCAGGGTGGAGTCGGATCTGTTTGTTTCACCCCAGACAATCAGACCCTCATCACCGCGGGCCTGAGGGATGGCTCACTCGTCTGCAGCAGGCTCAGGTGAGCTCAGGGCTCTCAAAAAACATCAAATGGACAAATATTACTATGCTTTGATCTATAGCAATATTTTCTCTCTCTGGTAGTTTCAAAATGCCCTTGAAGCTGGACCTGAAGCATCTTTGTTTTTACATGCATTTAAATTGAACAGGTTAAGGCTTTCTGGGGCTGGCAAAGCAAATGCAGCCACCCAGTATGCTCAGTCAGTTGCTGATTCTTTTGAGTCAGTTGTATCCTCAGAAAACACTGTCCTCACCAGAAAGAATGACTGGGATCCACAGATGCAATCGCTGACCAGATGTTCCTCATTTCATACAGGAGAAGTATAGAAACACATTGTTTTCTAATGTTTAAATAATATTTATGCACAATATTGTACCTGGTTAAGCAGTTTTACTGGGGAGATGTTCTGTTCCTTGGGACACATAATATAAGCTGTCATAAAATTCTTCCTGCAGGGAAAGATGAGTCATGAAGCTGAACAAGAGGAAAACTATTTTGTGTCTCCAACTAGTTCTACATGGCTTGACGGAAAACTAGATGCGGTTGGTGTCTGAATTTATTTATGTGCTACTGTTTAATTAACAATATAATATTGCCTTGTTAGTGTTATAATATAGCATTATTTGCTGCTGGCAGCTAATTCTTTTCACATATTGTGTTTCTTATTTTATGAGTTTAAAAGGGTTAATCACAGGCCTACAGCAGAAAAAATATATATTTACATAAAATAATTACCACTGATGTGGTACAGGGAAAGGTGTTACAACCTTATGTAACATTAGACTAGGAAAGTAAGATTTATATTATATTTGATCATAACTTTTGCCATAGTGAATCAATTGACTGCATAAGCAAAACCCATAACCTATACTACCATTCAAATGTCTGAGGTCAGTATGATTTTTTTTTTAAAGAAATTAATACTTTATTCAGCAAGGATACAGTAATTGGTCAAAAATGACAGTAAAAACATTACAAAAGATGTTTTGTAACCAATGTTCCTTGAGCACCAAATCAGCATATTGGAATGATTTCATGTGACACTGAAGACTGGAGTAATGGCTGCTGAAAATTCAGCTTTGCAATCATAGGAATAAATTACATTTTGAAATATATAAAAATAGATAAGGTATTTTATTTTAATAATATTTCTGGTTTACTGTATTTTTTTAATCAAATAAATACAGTCTTGGAAAGAGACTTATTTCAAAAAGATTTAAAAAAAAATAATCTTACCAACCCCAAACTTTTGAAAGATTATGATACTGGTTTCCACAAACATCAAGCATTGTGTATGAGTGAGAAATAGAATAATTGAAAGATAATATATTAATAATAAGATCATGACTTTGGTGGTTTCCAAACAGGTTCTCCAAGAGGAGACCCAGCAGTATGCAGAGACAAAGAAGAACCTAAGAAAAAACATCAAAGTTCTTCGTGACACAGTAAGAGAAAGAATCGTCCACCTTTTGTTTCTCTTTCATATTATTGTTTCCATACACACATTTGAAGTTGAAAGGTTAGTCTTAATTGTCTCTGCATCACTCCAGATCAAAGCAATGATGGAGGAGAATGAGAGTCTGCCAGACATGGAGAAACTTGAGCACCAGGAATTAACCTGGTTGTGGAAGAGCAACAGAGGCTGCAGCTCGAGGGAAAACAGGAAGTTACCAGGGTAAACATGACTATTTACAGATGATGAAGAGTAGATTAATTAGACATTTTTTATACAAACAAGCTTTTCAGTTTATATAGGATTTTTTCTTACCAATTTTAGATGTGTATTTATGTTGTTTAAGGTGAGGAAAGAGATTGAGATGGAGAATCTGGCTAAGTGCTATCAGAGGGAGATCCTGAAGAAAGAATGCTGGGATTCCATGCAAGTCAAAGGGAAATCCATTAAGGTCTCTAGTATAAAAAGAAAGTAGATTTTATGTAGGGGGAAAAACAGTAATAATATCCACATCCATCTATTTCACCTGGCTTACCTAGAACTAGAAACACTATACAGCTGCCAAGTGTCAGTGTCTTTGTGTGCATTTTGTTGCCCCCAGGCCTTTCATTCAGAAAATGAGGTGAAGAACTACCCCATGAAGAAACGCACTGAAAAGGAACTTGAGGAGCTTCAGAGGGTTGAGACCATGAGGCAGATTGAACAGGAAGATTCACAAATAAGTGTACAGTGTGTTTCTCAAACAATAATGAGTCAGCTGTTGGAATGGATTCCTCCATAGCAACCAAAGCCTCATACTGAACATATAGCAGCATACCATGACACAGTGTTTGTTTCTGTTATTTCACAAAATTGACACAAATAATATACATATTCTTCATAGCTTCAAGAGATGATTTTAAACACAATCTCTGGAGACAAAGAGGAAGAGGAGGCAGAGGACAGTAAGACAGGGAGTCCTGCTCTGACTGGCAGTCTGAGTGCTCTATATGGAGGCGTCAATCCTTATCTCTACAGCCAGTTCAATTTACACATCAGAGAGCAGAAAATCAACCAAATCACCTTGCTAAAGGTGATGACTCTTGTTGTTTATACTTGATAATTGAACTTGATGTTTTATTATGTTTACTTGTGTGCTGGCATTCCCTTTTGAGTACAGAAAATGTAAAAAAAAAAAAAAAGGGGGGGGGGGTCATAGGAGTCTACTACTATTCATTTGTTACATTTCATGGTTGTTTTATGAAGGACGCTATCTACAAAGTGAAGAGTACATTCAACAAAGAATTTGAGGCAGTTTACAAGCAGAAGGAACAGGAAATCAACCGTCTTAAGGAGAAGAAAAAGCGTATCTCTGAGATTATGATGGAGCTAGATGTCAGTGAGACCCTGTGGGAGCCTAATCTGACAGATAATGAGTGTCCTGAGAGAGCTCTTACTGTGACCGAATCAGAGCTAACACAGGCAGTCTCTATTTAAGATTTTAAAAAATCTAGGGTTAATCCAGGATTTATCTTACCTTTACTAGTCCAACTCACCAGATGTGTTGTCTAACAAGTCTGAACGTAGACCCATTTTATTTCTTTCAAACTGAAATAGTTTTTGTATTGTTTCATTTGTGTAATTATGGCAAACACTGATTTATTATTGTGGACAATGGGCCTCACAAATGAATCTATGGCTGTGCTCGAAATGGCATACTTGCTTACTGCTTACTGCCCAGTACACAGTGCATACTGCCTACTATTTTTTAAAGAATAGTGTGTGAAACAGTATACAATAAGCAATAAATGTTTCAGAGTAGTATGCTTAAGTGCTGTCACATGACAAACACTGAACATTAATTCAGCACAGCTGTCAAGGTTGTTACCTTAGAAACTAATGAGATAACTGTTCTTTTTACAAAGGCTTGTTAAAAAGGCTTCATACTAATAAACAATGCTATATTGTCCAGTTGAACACATTTCATAATTGATTAACTTTACATATTGGACAGAACTAAATCAACACTGAGCTGTCTTTATTGATATTTTTGGTAGTTACACTAAGTGGCGATATATTAA
>NW_015633185.1:836758-851492 GCF_001515625.1 Sinocyclocheilus rhinocerous | reverse complement strand
ATTATTATTATTTAATATCTTTGAAAGAATCTGTACTGTAAAGATAAAGGTGACGTCATTTGATGATCGGAAACGTGCTGTAGAGATTAAAGTACAATTTATGTCCTACTAACGATACTGTTTTTAGATACACAGCGATAGTTTGTAGTTTACATGTATATGTATATACGTACAAATACAAGTGTTACATTTATAATTACTATTCCCCACCTCCAGTTCACTCACGCGTTTGAAGATGAAACGTCACATGAAGCGCGTTGCGTTCTGGGAAACAGTATCCCATGCAGCGTCTTCAGATGCATACATCAAATTTCAGCCAATGTAGCAGGTAATCCGGGCATTCCATGCATACAGAAAATTCACATACTAGTCACAGTATACACACAGCATACTGCATACTGCATTATTGAAATATACTGATTTCAGTGTACTTCAGTTATATTTAGCAGATTCTGGCGAACATAGTAGGTCATCCGGGTATTACATGCATACAGAAAATGTGCATACTATGCACAGCATACATACTGGATACTGCAGAACTAGTAAGAGTAGTATGATAGTATGGCATTTCGAACACAGTCCGTGTGTTTTTAGATCAAGGTTGAGAAATACCTCACCCCTGAGCAGAAAGAAAAAGAAGAAAAGCTAAGAGACGAAGATGAACGGCAAAGGCTTGCCGCCAAGGTATAATATTACTGTACCTCACAACAGGTGTGCTTTTAACAGTTAATTAACTACTTATTTTCACATCGTAATCCATGTTTAACACAACAGTTTACTTTTATAAAAATTTAATATTCTATTCATCCATGAATTTTGAATCTAGTAATTATATATTCATATGAAAAAATGTTTATTTTATCAATTTATACTCTTTCATTCAAAAGTTTGGGGTCATTTTTTAAGAAATAAATATAATGTACATGTTTTATCAGCAAGAATGCATTAAATTGATCAGAAATGACATTTACATTGTTACAAAAAACGTCTATTTCAAATAAATGCTGTTCTTTTGAACTTGCGAAAGGAAAACTTGAAATCGCATCATATGACCCCCCTAAAGAAATTTTTTTTATCATGGTTTCAAACAATAAAGCAGCACAACTGTTTTCAACATTAATAATAATAAGAAATGTTTCATGAGCACCAAATCAGTATATGAGAATGATTTCTGAAGGATCATGTGACACTGAAGACTGGCGTGAAGACTGGCGTAATGACTGCTGAAAATTCAGCTTTCCCATTATGGAATATGTTACATTTTTAAATATATTAAAATAGACAAATTATTTTAAATTGTAATGTCTTACCAATCTTACCAACCCCAAACATTTGAACAGCAGTGTAGTATAATACATTAAACTGAAATATGAAAACGGGCTTATATTGGCAAAAACTGTAATGTGGATATTTCAGTTTGTCTCATGCTGTAGATGATAACAAATTTTCCATTGCAGTCTGACAACATGAGAGATCAAGCACTCAGTGTTATGATGGGTGGAGTTCTGGAACTTAAAAAAGAGGACATGCTGAGGATGATGAGGTGGAAGAAGAATTAATCTTACTAGAATGCAAACTTATTTACCAAAAAGAAGATAAAGGCAGGGGAAAGTAACATTTAAGATATGCTTAACTTACAGGAAGTACCTCAGCCCGAGTTCATGTCTAAACCTGAGGTACAATGGACAGAAGAAGAGAGAAAGAGCTTCAAAGAGTTTGAAAAAAAGCAAAGGGATAACTAACAGGGATAGTTCATCCAAAATTCTGTTTGTTTTTAACTGTCAGGCTTAAAAAATGATAAAATATCCACCAGAGTGTTCCATATAGCACATATACTATATTACAAATCATCTGAAACCATCCAATAACTTAAAAAAACATCTTATTTGCAGTTAGGTATATTCAAAGTTGCCATCTCAAAGTCTGTCACAGTAAATGCGAAAACCAATGGGTGCTTGCATCATTGATGTCAAATCTGCATTTTTGGGTGAACTATTCGCAATCACTCCCTTCCATTTCAAATCATTTTAACACTGTAGACCACTTTCCCTGTTTCTCTAGACACTAGAGACAGAAATGAAGAAACTGCTGACATCTATCAAAGAGGCTACCCAGATGTTTGATGAAAAACTCACAAAGCTGTTTGAAAGGAAGGTGAAATCAGAGATGGTCATATACCAAGTAAGCTGATACAGTACATCATTGCATTTTTGCATGTCACCTTTTCAGGGGCCTATTGTGTGTAATCGCATGACTTGCAAACACTGTAGTTACGTAACAGTAACTGCGCATCTACTACTTATAGATTGTGAGTTTTTATCCTTCAGGAGGAGCTCAAGATTGCTAACCTGGTTCACTCCATTCAAATCGAAGAAGAGATCCTAAGCAGAGAGAAACAGTTGAGCCTTAAACTTGAAAAGGCACGAATTGTAAAGGTGATCTATAGATAATCTGTCTCTTATCTTTTGTTCAGCCCTGCTGTTGTCTGTTCACAGTAACTCTATATAACGTCAGAAATTGGCAGTTATAACTTGAGACTATTATGATGTTCCTGATGATGAGACAAAAATTTAATGCAAGAACAAACTTGTGTGGCACGCTAATCCGTTCCTGTGAGACCGACTGTTTTGCACATGTTCAAGTGTGATTCACCTTTGTAAGTTCCACACACTTGGCCCAAGGAAGGTATCCAGTGGTGGATGAAGGATTGACCATTCTGAGTGAATCCAGTGGCGGGAGCAGATGAAAAGGCACTGATGCATATGTGAGAGAGGCGTTTCCTGCACCACCCCTCTGTGGGGTGTCTTGAAGGTGCCAGTGTATTGTCTGTTTCTCAGGAGATCAAAGTATCTGAGTTTCATGAGTTTCTTTTATCCTTACACCTTTCTTTCCTGTCAGAATGAAATGGGGGAGGAATTGAAAAAACACAAGGAGATTGTTGATGAGTCTAGAGAGGAGTATGATAACACAGTCGCTGAGGACAAAGTAAGATTATGAATATATGATGCATATGCATATCCATAATGTTCTCACCAAGAAAGTCTTATAAATCATTTGCCTTTTTTTAAGCTTCTTGACAAAGGTTTCCGCAAAGAGATTTGACGTCCCTGGACACATAATTGACCAGCTCTATAAGCTTTACAAACGCAGACCAAGGTATAATTTCAGAGGACTTGCAACTTCATAAGACATGTGCTTGTCCAGTTATCTTTAAAACGGTAAGAGTGTTGTTTGACAGGGTTCAGAGGATGAAAACACAGACTGAAAATAACCTGTTCAAAGAGGGGGCACTATTAGGAACAGCACCATCTGATGGACTCTCTCTGATGATGAAGGCCATGGAAGAGTTGGACACACCAGAGAACATGCCGGAAGGATTAGATCCAGTTGTGTGGGAGAGGTTTTGCCTGGCTAGACGGGCCAAAGTGGAAAGTAAACAAAAGGTGAGAATGGGCAGACAGGATGCAAAGGTGCTAGAAGTCCCCCAAATCACATCTTAAGCCATGTTCCTCAAAATGCAAAATCTAAAACTGCCTGAGAAGAGTTTTAACATTTAACTCCTGTAGGCCAAACTAAAGGCATTGACCCTGGCAGAGATGCAGGCTTTTCTTCTGAGGAGAACAGACGAGGACGAGAAAGCTCAACTTGAAATAAAAAATCTCATTAATGAACTTAATAGGTGAGAAGAACAGTTAGTTATAAAAATTAAGGATATCACTGCGCATTGGAAATAGGATGTTACTGAGTATCTCTGACCAGATAATTTCAATCCTAATATTGTCCTAGCCTCTGTGAAGACAAGATGAGGTTTCGACTAGACAGTATGGTGCAGATCGTTCTACAGCAAGGTCAGGTGGAAGTGGAGGCTGGAGACTTCATCGCTGACTATACAGATGCTTTGCTAATCCATCACAAAGTAACTGAGGACCTCAACAGCACCATCAGGGTACATAGAATTACTCATCTTTCTCTTCATTTAAATTTTACTCAAACTATACATTTTATGGTCTATAATATTGCTGATTGTTCTTGTGCATCAACCAGAAACTAAGCACAAAACGAATTCTGGATGATTATCGTCACTGACTGTTTGAACTAGAAATAAATTATAAAGTGCGTAGATTGACATGTAAAGAGCAATAGTTGATTAAATGAAATTTAGATTATTTCAACAAATAAAAACTAAGGAAACATTGTTTGGTAAACACACAATGGCAATTCTGGTATTTTATCACGAGATAACAATTTTTATTTAAATATTGTATTCTCAATTTGAATTTAATAAATCCAGTTATTGATTAACTTATCTATTACTGGTTTACCTATCAGGCTTTAGGAGATCAGAAGATCGCCAGCATGGTGGAGTGTAAAGACTTCCGCAAAGGAATCATACAGCAGGAGTGGCATCACAGGAGAATGAGAATGCAGCTGGAGGATCTCAGTAATAAAACCAGAGACATACAGACCCTGCGCATCGCAATATTGGTTGAAATAATCTTCATTCATTTAGTGCTTTTTTTACCTGGCAGGTATATGATTGATAAAGTAAGCTAGTGAAAATCGAAAAGGAATGATTTAACAGATCTAAGACAAGAAGACACTATGACTCAGGACTACCTTTGTCTTTGCTTTAAAGTGAAATTGAATGACAAAATATTACAATTACAAATTTTTTTTTTTCTAATGTCAGCACCTAAATGAAACAAATAATGACAACAGGGTGTCAAAGCAGCTCGCAGCTCTGGAGACGACCATAGATTTACAGAAAACGGTAAACTTGCTCATTTTTTTAAGTACCTAGCGGAGATATTAAGCATAGAGTAACTTTTCCAGATGCATATTTCTCAGCACAGGTGTTCCTTAGTTGTAAATTCTTTACAGAAAGTTGTAAAGTCTGGATAATTACATGAATCAAATTCATTGACACATATAAAAGTTTGGTTTGTTCCACTCTTTGCCCAGACTCAGCAAAAGAAATTTGAGACTTTCAAGAAACAGGTAAAGCACCTGGACAGACAAGGTGTGCAAATGCAAGAGAAGAACGCAGCCCTCGACTTGAAAGTGGCTGACATGGAGATAACTGTCGCAGAGAGAAGAAATATTTACGAGGCTGTTGGTGACTTTATATCTTGCCTCATTAAAGAAACAACTGTTTTAAGTAACAATTTGTTTTTAGCAAAAATAGACTGCTTAGTAGTTTAGAGCACACGAGGCCTATGATGAAACATGAGGAGAGATTACTGTGTTAATCATTCATAAATGCATTTATTTTTTTAAAGAAATTAATACTTTTATTATTATTCAGTTAGGACACATTAACTGATCAAAAGTGACAGTAAAGGCATTTAAAATGTTTTACTTCATATAAATGCTGTTTTTTTTTTAACTTTCTATTTATTAAAAAAAAATTGGCTGGAGTAATATATATATTCAGATAGAAAAGTTATTTTCAATTATAATAAAATGTAACAATATTACTGATCAATGTTGCACTGCGGAAGCTTCTGTCATGAAAACAAATTCCTCGTATGTGAAAACATACCTGGCAATAAAGCTCATAATGATTCTGATTCTGAAATAAATGCAGCCTAGGTGAGAATAAGAGACTTTTTCCAAAGCATTAAAAAATCTTTTGATCAGCAGAGTAAATTGTGCCAATGAATTAAATGAATTTTTCATTTTTAAACTTTTATGTATGATTTGTACTGTAAATTCTGCTCAAGGTTCATGTATAATGCCCAATAACTCACTTATATTATTCACAAATATTATTTTGTTTTCCAGCAATGGGAGATAACCAAGACACAGACGCAGAGAAGAACTACCCAGATATCATCTTAAGAAAGAAGCTGTTGAACACAGTCAGAGCACAATCTGACGAGATACTCATACTGAGAGCGGAGGCTGAGAAACTGCGTATGAAGAACTTCCCATCTCTTTCTCAACTACACAACTGATTTAGGATACATAACAGATTTATTATTACAGCTTTTGGTTGAAAAATAAAATTATTTCAATACAAACTTGTGAAATGACAACACAAGTAAAATAAATTACAATACAGTTTGATAAACCTACCAAAAGTCACACTGCAATGTCTTATAAGTTATATAGGGTATAATGTGAATAGTCTTCCTATCTGAATGTATTGATGAATGACCTGGTCTGAAAAGGCTTCTTACAACCCATTTAAATAGTGTCAATAAAATTAATACAAACAATAAATTTCAGTTGTCCGTGAAGTCTTCCTCTGTCCTGTCAAAGTGCAGTATTTTGTCATCTAAGCCTAAATTGTCTATAAGCTGAGACAGACTGACTTGTTTTCCCTCTGTGGGTAATTCACTCTGTAATTCACACAGCACTGACTGAGCACAGGATCTCCATTTGTCTGTGAGCTTCTGCAGCTGGGTCAAGTCATTCTGAAAGAAAAGACCGCAAAGAGTGAAAAACTTAAAGAACATCATCATTCGTGTTAATTGCAATACTTGATTAAGAAATAAATGTTTACCTTTTTCCTATACATCCTGACCATCTTTAATCTTCGCAAGGTTTCTGATTTCTCCTTCACTGCTTTTCTTAGCTCTTCATATGGCTGAATCGAGTCTTTTTGTGCAGGCTCAGCTGTGTAAAGTGAACAGTCTATTTTCCCCCTCATATCATTCCGCTTGACATCAGTATCAGGGTCTCTGTCGTCGGTCAAACTGTGGTTAGTGTCTCCCAGTTGTGAGGCCTGTGGTTGATCGTCATCTTCAATTTTAAGGCGTTTAACCACACTGTGGGGGGATCTGAACGAGTAGCGTGATCTTTTTAACTTCTCCTTCAGTGAGGAACTCATGGACTGAAGCAAAAAATGTCCACAAAATATCAACAATGCTCATATGTGAGTCTAGACACAGTCAGTGATTATTTTTTTGTGGAAAATAAGCTCTTCACATGTATGAATGTGGTTTATCTACTCTTTGCTAATTTTAGCTTCATATGAAAATATTAGATATCAAAAAGGCAGTAAGCTGTAACGTTACCTTGGCAGCGCTTGGCCTGCTTGAAGAAGACTGGGCTGTACTTCGTGTATTTTCATTAGTTGGTGTCAGTTTTATCGGGGTTGTCTCCATGATCACATCATATGAAATCGCTATGAAGAGGAGAAAACAGGTACATAACTCTAAAATGACAGGGTACTATTTACGTATCTTCTGCCGTAAAAATACAGTCGGAAGCAACTCTAGGTGAATATGATCTTTACAGCTGTAATGTTATCAGTAGGCACTCTGATGTTTTGAAATTGTCGTCTTCTTGGTGTGTTTTGAAATTGGTGCAAGAGCCACATATTTCATCGTCATTTCCGGGCCGCCTATACGTCATTGTCATCATCATGAATCATGGGAAACGTAGTCTACAAGAACTGTTTTTCTAATTTATTAGAGGTAATTTATAGAATAGAATAGAATAGTTATAATGTAATAATATACTTTGTAAGTTATAAAAATAATAGACAGCTGTAATGTTATCAGTAGGCACTCTGATGTTTTGAAATTGTCGTCTTCTTGGTGTGTTTTGAAATTGGTGCAAGAGCCACATATTTCATCGTCATTTCCAGGCCGCCTATACGTCATTGTCATGATCATGAATCATGGGAAACGTAGTCTACAAGAACTGTTTTTTTAATTTATTAGAGGTAATTTATAGAATAGAATAGAATAGTTATAATGTAATAATATACTTTGTAAGTTATTAAAATAATATAATTTATTTTGTATATTTTGTAATAATATATAGGCTAATAATATTTTGCACCATTCACAGTTAGGACTTACACAAAAATGACAATGTGAACAAATTAATAAACCCATCTTATCTTAAACTAACTGTAGGTAGACAACATGGTTGAAGGAGAAATTGTAAAATTGTGAAGAGAATTATTTGGTTAAAACTTGCAAACGCAGAATGCAGCACCTCATAGTTTATTATTTTTAAATCACATAATAACAGAAAAAGGTTTTGACTATTTGACTATATATCTGTTATATCAATCAGCTATATCAATTGAAAAGTACAGATGTCCATACATAAAGAATAGCAACATATGATCTAAACATATTTCTTCAGTCTTCTTGTCTTGTGCAGATGAAAGGGACTAATAGGATTCCAAAACTGAATCAGAGGTGAAATTGGTGGCACAGTTTGAATGAACCCATGTATAAAATCAAAAAGAAAGATGTCGAAATAAATGAATCAAACTCTGAATCATTATAGTGATGAATCCATTAATTATGTAGCTTATATAACAAACATACTCAGTAAGCATCTTGCACAAAACCACTGCAAAAACAGTAGTTAAGAAGAAAAAAAGAAAAACCTCTCTTTTCAAATGAAGATGATTACGTTGGTGGTTCAGTTCATTCATGTTCTTTTTTTTCAACCCCATTACTCTTCTACTTCTACTGGGAATTTTTTCTGTCTTGTTATAACTTGTCTATGAAATTAAAATTGTTTAATAGCTGTATAGTCATGCAACCGTGCTCTCTCACGTTTCTAAAATTTGTATGGGGTCTAATACAATGTGCAAAGAGACAGAAAGATGCATATGGGGCGGAGTTAAAAATTTTGTGACTAATGTGCATTTTGTATCAGCAGGGTGTGCCCATTGCCCACTGGGGAAAAAATGTATCCTTAGAAAATGGCATGTAAATCCCAAGGGAAGCAACACCCTTTTCCTTCGGAAAACTTGTATGTGCCTGAATTTCATTTGGAACATTTGCATTGTTCTTTGATCCAGCTGTCTTCGGATTATTCACTGAGATAATGAGTAATAAAATCACTTAATATGTATCATATAGGACTGGCTAAAATGGTATGCATGAACACTCTGTAAGGATGTTAAACTCTTGCTGGTAATATAAGCCGGACATATCCTCATATGACCCCAACTCATACAAATGTTCTGTCTGTAATCAGCTGGCACATTCAGCTAAAGTAAAATTATTATAGTCATGTTCCTACAGTTTATTTAAAGACGCATACTTTCTTTGTAGTGATTTGAAAGGTATATTTAAACATAATTTGATTCCCAGGAAATGTATGAGCTTTCAAAAAGGTACTAATATGTATAATTTAGGTACTAATATGTACTTTTAATATGTACCGCTTTTGTACAAGTGGCAGCTTTGTAACTTTTTTCCTGAGAATGTATATCTGAAATGCAATATGTATGTTGCTCATAAAGCACTTCTGTAGTGTATTTTAATAAGAGACAAAGCATGAGCCTCCCAAAGTTATATAATGTAATCGAAGTCTTTATGACCTAACTTCCTACATGGAACATTATTATACAATGGCTTAAATAATTTATTCTAAAATATTTTAGATTAATTGCTTCAAGCTGAACAACATGCATTTTCTGTCATGTTTATGCTGCTATGCCAACAGTAGTAGATTAAACTTTTTTTTCTGTGTCAGTCTAGGCGAAGTTACTGACACATAGATAATACATCCAGCCACACCTGTGTTCACCTGAACATGTCTTAAAGCTTTAGTTTGCTGGAACATAAAGGATAAAATTGTGATTCCTGAGGGTATTGTCTTTTTTTAAAAGTCTGTCTGTGTACCTGCCAAAAGACAGGGGAGTGGCTCGGCATAAAATCCTACCCAGAACTCCTGTGGAGACTTGCTGGTCAACGGAGAGAGAATATCAGAAAAAAAACAGCAGAAGTCAGGCAACAACATTCATACTGCACAGGTGAAGTTCACAGGCAACTCTTAAGTGGACTTTATCTAAAATCCCTTTCTCTTCAGATTTTCAAGGATCAAAGGTAAAACATTTTATTAATGATTTTGCTTTCGAACTTTTTTCTTTTAATCACAAAAAAAGAGAAAAGAGAAACGAATAGCAATACATTTGTGCTTTGTAAGGCTTTGTTAGGCTATGTAAATTTATATATTCCTTCTTCTTTATTGCTTTTTAAATTATTCCCGTTGCTCTCCTCAAATATTTATTTGTAAATTTTTTTGTAAAATATTTATTTGTAAACATATTTCTTTGTATTTTGTTTCTGTGCGGGACTGCACCAAAGACAAAAACCCAGACTGAAACAATAGAAACCAAAACACCTTTGTGATATTAATGATAAATTATGGGTCCATTTGATTAATTATGAGACGTTTTTAATGTTTCATTGTTTTATTCTAAACTTCACAGTAAATGTGGGGAAGAAGTTGGGTTAAAATCTGAACTGATTCTGAATTCAGGGATGAAAAGCCTTGTACAGATAATCACCATTAGCAAATAAAGGCATTATTTGTCTATGGGGGACCATTCACTGTGTTTAGCTTTTTCATGTATTGTGGTTTGCAGGGAAACAGTAGCTGGTCTTGCATTTGAAACTGAAGATGTGAGGAGGGTGGGGTGGTGATAAATTGCTTTACTCTCTCCTCTGTAAATATGAGACTATAGTTGTACTTGCTAGTCTTTTGTTGGAGCAAAAAATTGTCCTTTAGGCATTCTTTTTCATTAAAGTTGAATATGGGTATATGCGTCATTTGTAATTACTTTTTGGAAATGGTGTGGAATAGTCTTCCATTCTATAATATTCTTGCCTTGAGTAGAATCTGCTAGGAAAGAGAAGAAATCCTTTTGTTTATCATTGTGCATGCAGTTAACATTTTCTTGTTAAAACATGTTGCTGTGAGGGACAAAGACATTAAAACACATCTTCTTGTAAAAACAAATTATTCTGTCATTTCATTCAGGAATATATCACAAACTAAGTATAATTGACTAAATAAGTTTATGTATATTATGCATAATATTTATTGCAGCTCTTCTCATCAAGTACTATCCCACAGTTCAACTGTAATAGAAACACCTTAAAGCTCTATTTGAGTATGTCTAGATCTAGACTGATTCTGCTTCGTATCACACCGATTTGAATGATCTGTAATTGTTTTGCTACATTTATTTAGCATGGAATGGATGATTTAATACAGCAAAGAAACTATTCAGGAGGAAGTTCAGGAGAGAGAGGTAAGGGTGTTTGATTAGCTTGAGTTTATCAATTTGCTGTGAACCTGAACCAAAATCTTTTGTGAAAATCTTTTCATTGTGATTGTAATGTTACTAAGAAGCTTGATTATTATTTTGATGAAGTGGCAACGTTTTATTCAGCTATATGTTTTTGAATTTCAAAGCAAGAACTGTTCATATTTATAAGACATGTATTATGAAAACAGGCATCGCAGAAACAATTTCTACTACTAGAATTACATCTTTACCTCCACGTAAGTTACCCCTGTTCACTTTCCCATGTACATTTTATCTGTTTTCACTGTCTGATTTATTCATATTCAATGCCTCCCTCCTCTACTGAATTTGTGCATTATGGGAAAATTCCTGCTTGTCAAACTGTGGCTGTAACTTGAGCATCTTTTTCAATATGAGATCAAAGTGGTCATTGCTGTAATTTACCATGTTTTTAACCCGCAGGAGGCTTCAGTGCATCTGCCAACAAGGGCATGTCAAGCACCTCTGGGTCTCCTGTTCTGGAGAAGAACATTTTGACTCAGAACAACAGCAGTTCTTTTTTTTCATCCTGTAAGCCAATCTAGCATTACTTTTTAAGAGTTACACAATAATTAGTTTCAGGTTTTAGTCTGATACAGTCTTTATACTATATATTATATGTTTAATATTTAAAACAAACTCATATATTTCGTCCCTGTTTGTGTGTCTCAGCATCTGTGGGTGTGAGTGCAGGTGGGTTAGGCTCTGGATCAGGAGAATATCTGGCAGAGGAGACAACTGTGAGCAGGAAGACAGGTGGTGCCTCTGGAGTCTCTGGATCGGGAACTGGGTCGAGGCTGAGATCCAGCTCCACTGATGGCATGAGAAGAACACAAGACTCCCCTTTGTTTGTGGAGAGGAAAAGCAAAACTACTCATTCACGTCGTTATGATGGTTAGTCACAGCTGAGACACCTTAAATAAATAAATAAATACTTTTTTAGCATTTGTTTTGTCAGTCCCTCATAATTACACTAGCATGTAATATATATATTTTTTAACTTCAACAGGAAGTTCAAGTGACAACTCATCCCCAGAAATAAAAAGAAAAGACTATGGTAAGACCCTCAGCCAAATAAAAAAAATGTTTAACGTAGTTTATATGATAGAGACAAATGAAGAAATCAGGATCCGCACTCACTTATAAACTATCAATGTTCTTTAGAGTTTTATTGTACAAAAAGCACAAATGGAACATCAGGATCATCAAAAGTTTTGGCACTAGGCCTTCCTCAGTGAAATATGATAGAGACAAGAAATATCACCTTTTGTTTCAATTGCTCTGTTTTCAGGTTCAACTAGAGGAAGGAGTCAAAGCAGGGGTGAGATTATTATTTACACTAATGCAAATTACTTTGCATAGAATAATCATCTTTATTGTCCAATGGTATTATGTTTATAACTTTTTTACTTTGAACACTCTCTCCAAAACCCCGCTTACAAAATACATTTCAAACACGCAGTAATTCAGAAATGTTTCTTTGTCAGAAATACACCACTTGATACTTATTCGTTACTCGAAGCATTCAGCTGTCTAATATTTCTGAAAAAATACCATTGTCTATTGCAACGCTCAATAACAGAGAGCTCATCGAGGAAAACTGTTTCCTACACAGCTGTGTTCCTGTTCATTTCCCAAGTTTTTTTCTAGTAATTAATCAAATAATTTCCACTCAATTCAATATTCAGTATCTATGGAATTTGAAAAGTAGTAGTGGAATAAACTGAAAAGTGTACGGTCAGTCGTCAATCAGAAAGTAAACATTGCCAAGTTATGTTCAATGTTTCTCAGCACTTAGTGGTTCCTGGACATTAGCCTACTCATCAGTTACATATTTAATATATGTGCTAAATGTATGTGTTGGTGTTGAAATAATGACAAGATAATTATTAGTTAAAGTATTTTCTCTCTAACTCTGTCTTTCTGTGTTTGTTTTAGAGACGGAAATCAGGACCAGGCTACAGAGTGCATCTCCCTCCACTAGATGTATGTTATCCCTCTATTTCTGTCTATTTCAGTTGTTTTAGGAAATCACATAAATAAATACAGGTACAGAACCGTAGCACTTAACAATACTTAAATTCGATTTAAAAAAAAATAACTGGTACTAATATGATGAGAAATGTTTAAACAGCCCCCTTATAACTTGAGGAAACAAGTTAACAAATGTAGGCCTATACAGTGGCGGATGAATGATGAATGAACATGAATGAACATCTGAGGTCATGTTGAAAGATACACTACAACTTTTTAGGCTACTGAATGTATAGTATCTCATGTAATCACTCAATGAGTGTTTCAACTGCGGAAAGACAGCAACTTGAAACCATTGTCACATAACTCAGAAAATCCATTCAGTGTCCATAAACTATAGTGAGAAAAATGTACACTATGGAGAATTTAGCAAAAATTACATTTGTTATATTTTTGCTCATATAATAATTATTTTTTTATTATAATTAATAAAAATGCACATATATAACTTTACTATAAAAGAACTTGTATACAAATCAATTGTTACTTTTAACCGTAACAATATGGGCTCCCTGTATAGTTTAGTTTAGAAAATTCAAGGGGAAAAAATAGCACGTACTTAATCACAATCTTGTTAATTATTCCTGAATAATTCTCACACCAGGCTGAACTCAAAAGTTGACAGCCCTGTTTGAAGTAAGTTTAAGTTTTAGGTTTCCTGAACAACATTTACAAAATTCACTGTAAATGTTAATATTAGATCTTTCCCAGACAGCAGACAGTTTCGGCCCAGATCCGGCCCACATCTGGCCCGCATGGATTTCACATGGGCCAGATGTGGGCCGGATCTGGGCCAACACTATGTTGCTGTCTGGGTTGCTCCAACCGCTGGTTAATCAGATGATAGAAATAAGAGAAATAAGTTTCAATAGACTAACATTTGAAGTTAAGGTAGGAATGAGTAGCTGATGTCAGGTAATCTGAAGTAATCAACAATCGCAGGATTTATTCATGCTTTTTTATGCCAGGTTGGAGTTATGCACTGTCATGATCTATGGACCCCCTGAATTAGTCTTGGCCACCCCATGTATAAAACTCTAGCTCCTCCGCTGTGTATAAAGTTTTTTTTCTCAGAGACTCAAGGAAAAGCTGAATTAGTTTTTTTAACACCACAGCGGACAGTAGCATGAGAGAGTGAACGTGAAGGCAAGTTTAGACACGACGTTGTGGTTAACACAGTGCTGTTGCTACAGGGACAGAGCTGGATGATGTGAAGAAGCTGTTGAAGGGATCACGTTCGGCCAGCGTCAGCCCCACACGATCTCCCTCCTCCTCCCCTCTCCCTATACCTCGCAAGGCCAGCACCTTAGACACCAAGATCTCCACCAAGCAAGGTATTGTAAGCTGCAGAAGAGCTCAGGCCGTTGACAAATCATGCGTTATTAGTAAAGCTTATGTATTAGTAAAGATTTTGTAGTAGATAACCACACCAATGGTGTGCAGAGGAGCCCATTTTTTTCTATGCACAAAAAAATTCCAAATTCCCCAGTTCATCCGTGCATAGAGATCTTGTGTTCAATTCCAAGGCTTTAAAGGGGTGATATGACGTTGCTAAAAAGAACATTATTTTGTGTAGGCTATTTGGTGTAATGCAATGTGTTTATGCGGTTTAAGGTTAAAAAAACACATTATTTTCCTAATGTG
>NW_015633185.1:834646-836725 GCF_001515625.1 Sinocyclocheilus rhinocerous | reverse complement strand
CTTGAAACCATTGTCACATAACTCAGAAAATCCATTCAGTGTCCATAAACTATAGTGAGAAAAATGTACACTATGGAGAATTTAGCAAAAATTACATTTGTTATATTTTTGCTCATATAATAATTATTTTTTTATTATAATTAATAAAAATGCACATATATAACTTTACTATAAAAGAACTTGTATACAAATCAATTGTTACTTTTAACCGTAACAATATGGGCTCCCTGTATAGTTTAGTTTAGAAAATTCAAGGGGAAAAAATAGCACGTACTTAATCACAATCTTGTTAATTATTCCTGAATAATTCTCACACCAGGCTGAACTCAAAAGTTGACAGCCCTGTTTGAAGTAAGTTTAAGTTTTAGGTTTCCTGAACAACATTTACAAAATTCACTGTAAATGTTAATATTAGATCTTTCCCAGACAGCAGACAGTTTCGGCCCAGATCCGGCCCACATCTGGCCCGCATGGATTTCACATGGGCCAGATGTGGGCCGGATCTGGGCCAACACTATGTTGCTGTCTGGGTTGCTCCAACCGCTGGTTAATCAGATGATAGAAATAAGAGAAATAAGTTTCAATAGACTAACATTTGAAGTTAAGGTAGGAATGAGTAGCTGATGTCAGGTAATCTGAAGTAATCAACAATCGCAGGATTTATTCATGCTTTTTTATGCCAGGTTGGAGTTATGCACTGTCATGATCTATGGACCCCCTGAATTAGTCTTGGCCACCCCATGTATAAAACTCTAGCTCCTCCGCTGTGTATAAAGTTTTTTTTCTCAGAGACTCAAGGAAAAGCTGAATTAGTTTTTTTAACACCACAGCGGACAGTAGCATGAGAGAGTGAACGTGAAGGCAAGTTTAGACACGACGTTGTGGTTAACACAGTGCTGTTGCTACAGGGACAGAGCTGGATGATGTGAAGAAGCTGTTGAAGGGATCACGTAGTTTGTAACACTCCAAAGAGAAAGGAAAACTTGAAATCGCATCATATGACCCCTTTTTAAGACTTCCTTTCAATTTTTTCAGTTGAGCAATATGACACCACTTTTCTTGACGCTGACCTGGCCTCATACACATGGAACAGCTCCACACTGCCCTCTGCAGTCTCTGGTACTGCTTACGACTTCCACAGCAACACCAACAACATGTCAACGGGAGCTACTCTTGTTAACAGCACATCACCATCCTCCTTATCAGGTCTGCGCAGTTGATCACTGATTTACTAAATTGACCTGGTATTGTAATAAAGAGAATTTATCAAGTCATCCCTCTGTATTTTATTAACCAAGTCATCACCAACATCGCACTCTATTTTCTGGTGTTATTATAAATAAAACTGCTAATACATCAAAACATTCAGTTGAAGGCGCGGTCCTCCAACAGACATATATTAGCTATGTTTTTTCTTGACTTACAGTGTATGGCTTCCACAACAATTTAGCTCCTGCTAGTGGAGTTCTAACTTCCAGTGGAGTTAACACACACTCAGGTATCCTCTGAGGCATATAATATTAAATAATTGTGATGACATTGCTTTGACAAATGACAAGTTAATAACACTCCTTGTAAGAATGTTCATTTGTTTATGTGGTTGTTTTTAGGATATGGAGTCCAGAAGAATTATGTGACAAGTCCCAGCAGCACATTTGGTGTTGGCACAGGCGTCTCCACTGCAGGTGTTTGTTATATTTACTCTGTACAACAGAGCTCAACAACAAAAATGGCCCGGGGTCAATGTGAGAGAAGTTTTGGGACAGTTGATAGAATCGTCACTTGCTCTGTTGCCCAGTGCTGAATTCTCAAAGTAGTTCAAAGTTCTGCTGTTTAAATGTCACAATGATTAAATTGTCTAGAATAGATGGTTAACATAAATGAGGTTTTGTCGAAATTGCATGAATAGAGGCTTAGAGGAAGCAGTTAGGATGGAATGAAAATGATCAACAAATCAGTATGAGTTTTCACAGTATTAAAAAAAAAATCCTAACATTTAATGAAAATTATAAATATAATATTAGATAAATACACTATTGTTCAAAGGTTAGGTGTTGGTAAGGTTTTTGAAAGAAGTCT
>NW_015633185.1:831559-834236 GCF_001515625.1 Sinocyclocheilus rhinocerous | reverse complement strand
TATTATATATTGTTATATTTTTAAATGTAATATAATCTATGACAGCAAAGCTCAGTGTCACATGATCCTTCAGAAATCATTCTAATTTGCTGCTCAAGAAACATTTCTTCTGATGATTGATATCTTCTGATTATCAATGTTGAAAACAGCTGTGCTGCTTAATATTTTTGTGGAAACTATGATAGATTGCAACAAGGTAAAAGTATTTACTGACACTTTTGCGCAATTTAATGCTTTTGTTTGTTCTGTTTGGGTCAATGAAAATGTTGTTAGGTCAAGTAAAAATAAGAACGATCTTTAGTTCTCTAAAGCGGTAAACAATGTTGCTTTTTTTGTCCTTTTAAGTGGCAAAGACATACCTGATATTCAAACATTTTTGTTTATTTGTTATGTGGGTATTTTTAGGATATGGAGTGCAGAAGAATTATTCCTCAAGTCCCAACAGCACACTTGCTGTTAGCACAGGCGTCTCCACTTCAGGTGTTTGTTATACTCACTCAGGAAAAAGATTTATGGCTACTGTCGTTCTCTAAGGTATATTCAGTGTGGCATTATAAACATGAAGCCTTTGTGTCATATTTAGGAACTGGTACAAGGACCCTTAATGAGAATGTGTCAAAGAGATACCTGACACTGGAGAAAGAGAACATTCCAGTGAAGAGAGAAACCGAAGAACTTATCCTGACCAAAGACAGTGGCAAGCAGTTTACCAACAGCACCCCCAATGGGACAGCAGGTAAACACAGGACACTAAGTGTTGTATTTGATGTTGCTGAGGGGATTAATTGTGCTGTTTGAATGAAAGTGATTTAAAATATAACATGATTAATGTTATGACCTACACTAACACTACATTCTGATTAACTGAATACACACAATCTTTGCTTTGAAGGGTCATATTCAGATGTTTCAATGAAGAAAGAAACTATAACGACCAGCTATTCTGAAAGTGCTCCTGTGAAGTCTAGCTCTGGTGCATATTGTAAGGGAATTAATTTTCATGTATCTTGATATTTATGTTTGATATAAGCTTTTTAATTTACATGTTTTCATCTTGAGGGATATTACAAAATATATATATATATCGAAATATCTGTTGACATCACAAAACATTTTTTTTACCTCTCCAAAGATGGGTCTACATTAGTGTCAACAAAAGATAAGGCTACATATGCAGGTAAATTCTTTTATTTGAAAAAAACATTGCACATAATATAGTATACAGTAATGCTGTATAAAACAGTGGCTCACCTGTCTCCTGCTGTGTGTGTCCTGTCAGAGATTCACAAGGCTAAGGTTGTTGATGACGATGACTGTAAGTGTGGAGGGGGTCTTTGTGGATGTGGGCCAAACTGCTGTTCCTGGTGGAAGTGGCTGCTGGGGTTTTTGCTCAGTCTCCTGCTGCTCCTCGGCCTTCTGTTTGGACTCATTGCTTTATGTAAGTCTTGTAATTTTATTGAAAGACATGATACATTTATTCACTATTTCTCTTGGGGAAAAATTATTGCTACTAAGACATTTGAAACAGCTTGTAGCTTCATTTTAAAACTGTACAACAGAGGGTTTCAAAATGTGAGGCGAATTATGATTCACTAAATAACAAATCATTTTAATAACATGTAGTATTGTATTCAAAGAGAACTGAAAAGTTTCAAAAAATTCATTCTTACCTCTATGGATTTGGTTTTAACTTGGGAGAAGGGAATTAGTATCTTATGTATCAATGTGTATTTATAAATAGAGGATTACTGTTTGTGTGCAGTTCAACTCAAGATTAGATTTTCTACCTAACTTAAAAAAGTTACTTACAATAGCACATAAATATATGCGCTATTGCATATTGTCTTCTAATCTGTTGCTAATCTCTTTTCCTTGAAGCTGAGGAGGTGAAGAATCTACAGTCTCGTGTCAGCGCTCTTGAGGGAATATCCTCCTCCATGACAGCCCACTCGAGTCGTCTGTCCTCTCCTATTGATGACATTGGCATATATAAAGAAGCTGGAAGTAAAGCGGCATATGTTAATTCACTGGATTCTGCACACAGTACAGACAATTCTGTACTGCAGAGGAATGTACAGCAAATATTGAGAGCAGAGCTGCAGTCAGAAGCCATGAAAGGTACATCACTGAACACAGTTCTGCTTAGATACACAAACACGCGCACCTAAACATGTACATTGTTTATAAAATGTCACGCATATATGCATACATTTAATACAAATAATAATATTAATAATTTTTTGGTGTGTATCTAGCCTTCCTTGCTTCTTCAGTTAAAGCTGAAAGAGGACTTCCAGGGCCTAAAGGTACACCAGATATTCAGTTTTTACTGAACTGCCAGTACAGAAAACTTTATTCCTACATTCTATGGAGATTTAATAGTCAATAACCTGCTTTTCCATCACTACATCAATCACACATTTGCTCTTTTCACCACTCTTAGGTGACACTGGATCTCCAGGAACGAAGGGTTTGTACAATTTTAAAACTGGCTGTGAAATGTGAATTAGATGAACTGTTTATATTGATATGCTTACAGTCTCAAACATGAAAACGTAAACAATTTAAACCTGTTTTTCAGGTGATAACGGTTTTCCAGGCCTACCAGGTAAGAATAATGCTTGATCCTCTTGTAGAGTGCAGAATGAAGTCTTAAAAGATTTCTTTTTTTTTTTTT
>NW_015633185.1:787633-831476 GCF_001515625.1 Sinocyclocheilus rhinocerous | reverse complement strand
TCCTTTATATCTTGAGTTTTAAAAAATTTTTTTTTTTTTTTTTTTTTTTTTGTGCATATCTAGGTCCACCAGGAATGCCAGGACATCCAGGAAGAGAAGGGCAAAAAGGAGGAAAAGGAAGTGCAGGTACCTGAAACATTATGCAATATTTTTATTTTGTGGAAAAACATTCACTATCATTAATTCTGTGTTGAAATCACAAAGTAAATCAACAATTATCCCAAAAGCCTAAGAGGTTCAAGTTTAGAGATACAGGCCATAAATGCTGCAGCTGACAGGTGCTAATGCTGTAGCACTAACAAATACCCTAAAATCCAGTTGACTGACTAATCCCTACCTGTATTATATATAGACACATCTCTTCTGTGAACACTTGACTCAGTCCTGTTAATGCTCTTACTAAAAACATGAACCTTTTCCAGATGTTGCCTCATCAAAATTTTAAAATGTGTATGACAGGTGAACATGGTCCAGAAGGACCACCGGGTTTCAGGGGAAGAGATGGTCAGCCTGGACCCCGTGGAGAGCCAGGACCCCCAGGAGCCGGAGAGAAGGGTGAAAGGGGTAAGATACTGCATACTTGGAGAATATGGCTCTTGAAACATGATAATAGCGTTTAATTTTTAGTATTTCATTCAATACAATTTAGGGTTCTCATACACAACATAAATTTGAGAATAAAACTACTGTTTTGATCTCATTTACAATGTGTCTGTGTATCTGTTTTTTCTCCAGGTATTCCTGGTCTTCCTGGCTCTCCTGGTCTTGTTGGTCCACCTGGGCCTAAAGGTCAATACAAAACATAGTTTACATAAAGGCTGATACTTATTATATTCAGTGAAATTAGCTGTACAGAATCATTTGAGATTGGCAAATGAAATGCATTGGCATAAATATATATAAATGTTACATAATCATTAAGCAGTAATGCAATATTAGCATGTGTTTGATCTTTGTTCTCTTTTTGTTTGTTCAACAGGTGCTAGTGGTTTACATGGTAATCAACTCTTTCTTTACAAAAAATATTTTAGCGCAATTATGTTATTTTTGTGTTATAAAATAATGACATTAACAAAAAAATAAATAATAATAAAAATTCTGTGCAGGTGAACAAGGCCCTCAAGGCTTCAGAGGTGAACCTGGCCCTGCCGGGCCTAAAGGTGCGTATCACAATGAACACTTGGTATGTTTTCAAAAAGCATTATATAAACAAAATCCGAATGTTTATAGATTTTTTAAAAAATTCTTTACAGGTGAAAGAGGTCTCTCCGGTCCACCTGGAATTAAAGGTTTGTAACCAATTATATGTCAGCCTGAAATACAGTATCCAGTTCGTTAGTATAGTCAATGTGAATTCATGTAAAATTATGTGTGTTGTATCAGGTGATCATGGTGATAGAGGAGAAAATGGAATGCCAGGTGTGTATGTTTGTACTGAGCCATATCAAAGAACTTTATTCATTTGTGCCATGTTTACAAATATTTCATTCATTGTTAAATCACTGTACCCTTTGTCAGGTGTTCCTGGTGCTGCAGGACGACAAGGGCCATCTGGTGAGAAAGGAGCTAAAGGATCAGCAGGTGATTCATCTGTAGGAACAGACACAAACCTGAGATTTTTGGCTTTTTGCCATTTTATTGTTAGAATAGGGAGAGAACAGACATGTGATAGGCAGAAGAGTGTGGAGGGGGATCAGCAAATTCAAAACTCAAACCTGAGTCCAATTCGGGTTGCCTGTATATAAGCATTACATGCATACAGGTCGACATCAGACAGAGCTATATTTTTAACCGTGACGTGTTGGCAATCAACACCCCAAAAAATTCTGTTTCAAATAAATGCTGTCATTTAAACTTTCTATTCATCAAAGAATCCTGAAAAAAATGTATCACAGTTTGCACAAAAATATTAAGCAGCATGACTGTTTTCAACATTGATAATAATAAGAAATGTTTCTTGACCACCAAATCAGCATATTAGAATGACTGAGGGACACTGAAGACTGGAGTAATGGCTGCTGAAAATTTCCTTTTCCATTACAGGAATAAATTACCTGTTAAAATGTAATAAAATAGAATATAGCTTTTTTTAAACTGTAATATTTTTTCACAATATTTTTGTATTTATAGTTTGATGATGCAGTCTTGGTGAGCATAAGATACTTCTTTCAAAATCATTAAAAAATCTTACCGACCCCAAACATTTGAATGTTAGTGTAAATAAAGTCTCAAGTAGATCTAAATAGATGGAAAATGGCCAGAAATTGTTTGTTCCATTCATTTGTTAGCTAAAGCTATTTTTCTTGAAACAATATCACTAAATAATATTACTATATTGTATATTCCAAGACTGGATTGCTTAGTTGCTTAATTGGCTGTGGGTGCATGGAATCTATTAAAGTTCTATTATTATCAGGACTTCTTTAATGCAAATATTGTATTGGTATAAAAAGAAGTCCCCTCTGAGTAATTTTTGTCATTTCATTCTAGGGCCTCAAGGACCTGATGGTGAAAAGGGCCAAAGAGGTGAGTGACATTTTAAGATTTGATTATTCCAAACCAAATTTTTTTTTCAATTTTGACCTATATCTGCATCTTTATTTTAATCTTTGTCTGTATTCTGTGTCATTTTTGTTCATATCTAGGTGAGCCAGGCTCAATTGGCTTACCAGGAATCAGAGGACCAGCTGGGCCACCCGGCGATCCTGGGCAATCAGGTATAAAAGCATGTAGAAAAACATGATCCTCATTTTGAGAAAATGATCTAAAGCTGCATGTAATAGCACGGTTCCTATCATTTGCCATGTAGTTATACACATTCAAATTACTAAAGTTTGATTTTTAATTTTTTTCCTCTTTAAATCAGGAACTTCAGGGATTCAAGGACCTCCAGGTAACCTGACACTTGAACTGCATTCTTTTCTCTAGTCTACCTGATTTATATGTTACATTTTTATGCAGTTTATATTTTTACAGTTTATCTGAACTATGTATGAAGATATAACGGTGATCATGTTTGCTTTCTTTTCTCATAGGCCTACCTGGCAATCCTGGTCAGCCTGGAGCTAAAGGTGCTGTGTGTTTCAGTAAAATAGACTACAGGATCAATGCTTAGCTGCTTTTTGAAGTCTTGTGTTTTTAGCGATATATTTTGTCTTATTTTTGGAGGTTAGAATCATGTGTGCTACTGTGTCTATAAATGTCCAAATAATGAATCTGAAAATGTTCACAGGTGAGACTGGTGAGGCTGGAAGAGTGATCAATGCAGGTAAGACTACATGAAGTATTACAACACATTTAACAGTTCACTGTGCAGTGATGTGAACTTACTGAGAGTTTTAATTTTGCAGCAGGTTCTAGCTCAGTGGCAATCCCAGGACCACCTGGGAGCCCTGGTCCTCCTGGCCCATCTGGAGCTCCAGGACTCTCAGGTATGTTCATAATCTTCACACTGTTAAAAACCCAGATCACAAATCCAGCCAAATCAAAATACCTATCTCCTGTTAACCAGTAAAAACACTGTGCCAGGAATGTTTGTTGATTAAAATAAATTTTTGCATTATTTAATAATCACAACTGTCTGTTTTCAAATTATTGACATATACTAACTAATTACACTGTTTGGGTACATCAGTATATTTATAATTTAATTTTATGGTATGTCTTGTGATACTAGGTCCCGTTGGCCCTGCTGGACTTCCTGGTCAGCTTGGTAAATCTGCATTTTTCATCTGGAGTAATATTGTATAGTAAAATATAAATTATATCCAAATGACCTTCCATGCATCCATCCATCCACCTTGATTTTTGTGCAGGTCCTAAAGGTGATAAGGGAGATCAAGGAGAACCGGGTATTGTTGTTAACGCTGGTGAGACTTTGGTTGCAACGCGAGCAGAAAGTGAGTCAGAAAGTGAGATCTAATTTGAACATTAGTAATGCATTAGAAATGCATTAATATAACACTTGCATATCTGACATTTTTAGGACAGTACGGTGCTGCACATGTTGGTGTTACTGGACCACCTGGACTTCCTGGTCCCCCAGGGCCTCCTGGACATCCAGGTACAATATCCATAAAAGGTTTCAGGATCAACATCTGTTGAATGTCTGATTTTTTTGCCACATAAATTGTCTTTTAAATGTGAAATTTAAGAGTTTATGAAATTATACAGCTTTATATATGACAAAATAGAATTTTATACTTTTAGAGTGGATTATATTTGAATGCATTTAATCAATTTTTTCACCCTATAGGCGATTCTAGACCAGGTCCACCGGGACCACCTGGTGAAACAGGTGCACCAGGTAAGATGAAGTAAAGGAGTAGTATTCTCATATTCATACCTGCCTATTGTGGCATACTCTTCTCAACTCTTTTGTTACTGTCTTATAGGATATGGCAGACCTGGTCCTAAAGGAGACAAGGGAGAACCAGGAAACGTTGTGCCTAATTCAGGTTTGATTACAGTATATATCTAGTATTATACATTGTTCTAAGGGTGTTGTGGTTTTTTAAGTCTCACAATTTTACAAATGCTGCCTGCACAGGAACATTTTTTGCGGGACCACCTGGGCCACCAGGACCCCCAGGGCCTAAGGGAGTGACAGGTTAGTCTTACCCAGAACTGGTGTTTAGTTGATTCTACTTGTTGGTACCTTTATTCCAACCAGGGGTGTACATTTCGTCTAACAGTTGGGGGGGACAATAAACATAACATTTCTCAAGTGCAATTTTCGAAGGGGACACAAATAATACAGCTAAAATTGTACTTGTAAGGATATGTATGCACAGAGGAAAGCCTTACTAACATTACCATTAGTGTAGCGGGAAGACTGTGCCAAATTAGACAACGTCAAGCTGTTGTGGTCACTCCGTGACAGCGCTTGTGTCCAGTGTAGACGTGCCAAGTCCGCGGTTTCCTCGTGGAATTGGACTACTTTATCACTGTTGCCACGGGTTGTTTTTCATGTCCGCGGGTTGAAGCGACCCCAATAACGTGTATTTTAGACCCCGGAATGCGATTTTCACCGGGGGACCCCCTCGAAACGCTAGTTTTGGGCTACTTTTGAGTAGCAATTGGGCGGGTTTTGTTGTGAAAACCTGGCAACCCTTTCTGTCAAGCAGGTAACGTTATTATTGCTAACATAGCGACTCATTGAAAAATACATTGGCATCATCTGTATTAAAGAGAAAATAATCACTTCATCTGATGTTTAAGTGAATAAAATAGCCTTGACAGCCTTACTTACTGGAATTCCACAACTTTGTTCTCTCTCACCGCCGGACTTGTGTGTGTGTAGGTGATGTAAAAGAGGAAAGCAGGCATTTGAACCAAAGCACTGTGAGGCAAGGGAGGGGGAGACTCAAACTGTTTCTAAACTTAAAACGCATTTTTGCCCCGTTTGTGTTGTTTTACTACTTACACAATTATTTGAAGTATAAAACATTGTTATTTACAATACTCCACCCCCCGGGATTTCCGCCTTTGATTCCAACCTATCACCAGTGAAGGCACTATGAAAATGTGATGTCAGAAAGTAGAATATTTAACTATTATCAGATATCTAATGATACATTTATGTAAATTTCAGGTGCCCAAGGTCCAAGAGGATACCAGGGTAAGGATCTCTTCTCCAGCCAACACTTCATATTGGTCACAAGAATTGATATAAACAGTTACACACATAAATACTTAGACAGGTCACCATATGCCTTTTAATAGTGCTTTATTTATCATGTGACTTTATTTTTTAGGAGAACCAGGTCAACCTGGCCTTCCAGGTAGTTCCGGTAGAGTTAGTAAGTTAAATTTTTTTTGACACATTCATTAACATTGTGACACTTACAGCAACAGATTTGGTCAAAAATTAGTTTTAATTATGTTTTGTTTGCCTTTGTTTAGTTTATGTTTATTAGTTTTTGGCACTTAGACCCTATAATACTTAATTTGCTGTTAAATAAAATATTGTGAAGAGATTATAAGTTTTTCAGTGTTCATAAAAACAATAAATAGTATGGAATTAATTTTTTTTTTTTTACTCTATATAGTCTCTGAATACGGTGTGGCTCAAGGTCCACCTGGTCCCACAGGACCTCCTGGACCACCCGGACGAGATGGCCGTAAAGGTAAAAACCTTGACTAATGATGGGGAGACATTGTATTAGGGCTGTGCAATTAATCGCATGTGATTGTCATGTGCATCTCGTCAGTAAAGCCAGTTCCATGATTGGTAGTAAATCTCCATCACCTGCTTTCAGATGGAGCGGCATTTAATACACAGAGCCGTAGTTCACTGACAAGCTAGGCAATATCGCGTTCATAATCGAATGCAATTCATCTGTGATTATGAACGCAATATTGCCTAATTGTCAGTGAACTATGGCTCTGTGTAGTAAATGCCGATTAATTGCACAGCCCTCCATTGTATTCTGTTTCATTAATATCTATAGTACAATAATCTTTAAAATAATCTCCCAGGGGATCCTGGAGTACCAGGCACATCAGCATTCCAAGGAGAATCAAGAGGTAAATATTAATGTTGCACTGTACATGTTCACCCAAAAATTACAACCCTTGTCTCGTTCCAAATCCATAAGACTTTCGTTCATCTTTTGTTCAACACAACTTACATTTTTTTCCCCATGTTCTCTAATCCTATTAATTTTTTGGTGAACTAAATCTTTAATATAGCACCATTATTAGATTATCAAACGAGGTTCCCAAAGCAAAACAGTACCGTAACTCTTGTGTCACTTCTTGTTGCCGTCAGTATCAGGAGCAGTTGCAGTCGGGCCACAAGGGCGGACTGGTCCTCCAGGACCTCCTGGTCCACCCGGTCCTCCAGGTCATTCTGGTGGATCCCATTCTGCTGCAGACTATCGTCGTTACATCATGGAGTATATGCAGAGTGAGTACCTGTTCATTTGGATGATCACACTGCTGCTCCTGAAGGTCATTTTCTCATGAATGTGTGACATCCTTTCCACAGGTGACAGCATGAGGCAGCATTTGTCTAGTATTCAGGGCCCACCTGGTCCACCTGGGCTTTCAGTGTCTGTAGAGGATGTGGCATCTCGGGTTATCGCTTACATTCAGCGTACGTTAAGATCTGCTGTGTAATGTTTAATGAATGTCTGTGCATCATGCTGCATTTGTGGTAAAATATATCATTTTGATTCAGGCTCTGGAATTAGTGGTAACAGTATTAGCCAAGGTCCTCAAGGACCTGCAGGACCTCCTGGCCCACCTGGAAGTATAAGTGCTGACTACATCATTTCTCTCTTACAGAGTGAGTAAACCATGTCAGACCCACTTGTGTATAAATGGTCTTTTGAATCTTGAATCTGAGAGTTGACCCAGTGACTTTCTTCTGCTCAGGAGAAGATGTGAGGCGTTATGTGGTTGGCCCTCCAGGACCACCGGGTTCACCTGGGATTAGTGCTAGTACCTTTAATGCACAAGAAGTGGCAAACTATGCCATCAGAATGATGAATGGTGTGTCTTTAATCGGAATCTTATTTTGAAGCTGCAATAGATTGAATTCTGTCTTTCTAATGGCATTTGTGAATTTGTTTTTAGAGCAGGGAATGACAGGCAGAACTGGACCACCAGGCCCTCCCGGCCCACCTGGCCAGCCAGGTGCTTCCTACAGTGACATAACCGCTCTGCTTCAGAGTATGTGATTCTGTTCAAAATGATAGTGTTTTAGATGTGATTTGTAATATTTTGTTTTATAACATGTAAAGAAGTTTCCTTTCCTCATATTCCACTTTGAATGTGTTTGAAGGGTCAGGGCTTAGTGGAAGCATAGGACGTCCTGGGCCCCCTGGTCCTCAAGGAATACAGGGACCCCCTGGTCCACCTGGCACCCCAGGAGGCTCCTCTGCAGTCTCAGGTTACAAACTAGAGGAAATCCAGCTCTACCTACAGAGTGAGTCCTCTCATGGGTTTTATTGTACTGTCTAATACACTTTTGCAGTTTTGCAAAAAAAAAAAACTCATTATATGATTCTCTGTTATTTAGAATCTGGTTTTAGGGGACCTCCAGGCCTACCTGGTCCACCAGGACCCCAGGGTCCTCCAGGAGACACTACTGGCCTTGTATCATATACAGGATCTTCTGCGCGAGAACAGATCCGTGCTGAGCTGCAGGACTACCTAAAGAGTGAGTGTCACTCACAACACACTCTAATCTGGAAACTGACACCTCAGTGTAACTTTACAACGGTGGACATGGACTGATTTTTAACAAGTGATCTCACGCCATTCTACATTCTCAAAGTTGAATGCATGATTTTAAACTGTCTGTGTCCTAGATTTGTCTGACCAATTCCTGGAAACACTTTGTGGTTGATTGCCGCATCAATAAATAGTCTCATATTTTTTCAGGTGACACTATGAGGCGTTACGTACACGGTCCCCCTGGGCCCCCCGGACTGCCTGGTCAGAAGGGTGAACGTGGTGAACCTGGACACAGTTATCACAATGCCAGAAGCCAATACCGCTATGGCTCTGAGATCAGTGAACCAGTGGACTACTCCAATGTTGCACTCAAAGTGACTGATTACATTAAGAGTGAGTACAGTATCATCAAGTCCTATGCACCAGAGTTATATTCATAATAAAGCAATAAAATTAATTTAACCTTGTGATTCTTGAAAGAAATATCCACGCTTGCAATGCAGCAAAAGTACAGTTATAGTCAAATATTCTAGTCATGTTAACAAATATTAATTTATTTGCAAGTATTTTTTAAAATATGCACAAATTTACTCTTGTGTGCCTACTATGCAGAAAACAGCTGTGGTAATGTTTTCTGTCTTGTCACATTCCGTTATAAATTATATGAATCACAATAGACTATATTTTCAATTCAAAACAGAAATTTGACAAAGTTGTTAAGTTTGCATAACTGGATATTACTGATGATCGTTTAACATTTTTATCGTAAAATAGTTATATTAAATGTACTTACGTCTTACCTCACACTCTTTCATTAAAACAGAAGCGCTGCACTGGAATTCATGCTCGACTTCTATGGGATTACATTTCTGCCACATTTCTTCTCAAAATATGATCTTTCGCGCGCAGAATTGCGGCAGAAATGTAATCCCATAGACTTCTGTGACTTTTTCTTTATTGTTTTATGAGTACTGTGAATTTGGAAATACTAGTCATTCACATAGTTCTTTAGTCAACTTTATATACCCTGTCGGCAACTGATGTTGAAAAGACATCAAATTGACATCAAAATTGACATTAAAAAAAACAGGTCAAATATGCAAATCAAACTTGACATGACATTGATTTTACGTAAATTGAACGTCAAACATATTGGCCTACATATACATTAAACCAATTTCAATGTGGGATTAACTTCCTATTTTCACCCAATTACTACAGGAAGAAATTGCTGTCCAAACTGAATTTAAAATTGTTACAGCATCTTGACGAATATTTGACCTCAAATTGATATCAAGGTGCCCACTGGGTCAAAGACTATAAAATACCTTAAAGGCACTTTGACTGGGTTGTAGGGAAATATGCATATTTGGATGCAGCCATTATTTTTTGAGTGAGTCATTGAGTCATTCACCTAATCAATTTGTTCTAAAACACTGACTCATTTAGGAACAAAACACTACTAATTGTGTGTGTGATTCTGCTTTGGCTTTGTTTGGTACTGCGAGTATCTGGCGGTGTTGTGTCTAAAAGACAAAAGTAGAACAAAGCACAGTAATAATAAGCAAATCCATCCATTTTCCAAAATCGCTTATCCTATGCAGTCACAGAGGTACTGGAGCCAATCCGAGTGTCTTGGGCCATAGTCAGGGAAACACTGTGGACAGATGGTCAGTCCATCACAGGGCTAACAAGCAAATCCATCTTGCTTGTTTCCTTTAGATCAAGGTATACTGCAGGACCTGACAGAGGGATACTGGAGAACACAAGCAGGAAGGATCCAAGGACCCGCTGGGCCTCCTGGTCCTCCTGGGCCACCCGGGTACAGCCGTGTGATTGGTTCCTACGGAAATGTGACGGCTGACTTAATGGACTTCTTTAGAAGTTAGTGTCCACTTTTACTCACATACTTTATCACATATACTGATTATATATTTAATCACCATATTTGTCTTGTATCATTATTTCTAAACATTATTCATCTTTTCAGCATATGGGACCATCCCAGGGCCTCCTGGCAGGCCAGGACCCAAAGGAGACAGAGGATACCCTGGACCTAAAGGAGAAAAAGGTACCAGACATGATTCATATAGCCCTACTGGATAAGGAATCAAGAACTGAAGTGCTGCCTGCTTGAACATCAAAGTGAAGAGCTGCGAGTATAGCTGTGAATATGCTTGTATTTGATCTACAGGGGAAATGGGGAGCTCAGGGATACCCGGCCTTCTGGGACAAAGAGGACCAGAGGGACCAAGGGGAGAAAAGGGTGAAAAAGGTTAGAAAACTACATATGAGTCGTAGTATACTCGGCTTCTCATCATATACTGTATCCTAGCATGAAAGGTTATAATATTCAAGGTTTTTATGTTGTCATCATCATCATCAACCAGTATCTAAAAATCATCAAATAATGACGTATTTTAAGGGAGCGCTGGATCCAGCAGTCAGTCTGACATGTATCTCCATATTGAATTTAGGTGATGTCCAGACTGGTAAATGGATTCGGACCAATGGTGTGTAAGGGCACACACATTTGCAGCAGCACACCTTTGTGGATGCACTGACAGTGTAAAGAAACAATATACATCTTTAAGATAATTCATTTAACTATAATTCATAAACTAGCCTCTTTTTATGAAGTAACACAGCTCAGAGGCTTGTTTGGGTCCTATTTTATCACAGTGTACAGTTTTATAAACAACAAATGCATGAAATATTATAATCCATACATTCCAAACAATTTTCAGCTTTACTAGCATGGGTTTAAGACATCAGTCTTAGTTTTCATTATCTAACATTGAATATAGCACTTGAAATGTACTTTTTACCCAGTAGTGGGCTTTGTTATTGCCTTTTTTTGTATTGTATGAATCTTGTCTATGGTGATGTTTTGCATTGCAAATGCACAAAAAATCAAAATGTAACATGAACAAAAAAAAAAGAGATCTTAAGCACTTGAGATTTTTTAAAACCATGTGAGTCATTACAAGTAAAAAGCCACTGAATATGTAACAAAGAATAGAATATGATTTCGAAAGTAGCTTAATAGTTTCAATACCGAACTAGAAAAAACACCAACAAATCAAAGAAAATACAATGAGTTTTATTTACAGCATTATTACAGTATACCAATGGATGCAAGCGTTTAGATACATAAATTGACCTAAAAAAACGCATCAGATATTCCATCGAAGTGCTGAAGGAGGTTAAGGTCACTGTTCAGCAGTAGGACACTAGGATATCGGCCCTTTCTTTCGGTCTCTGAACAAATATCCTGATTTGTAATGCACTGGTTGTGCAAACACCAACTTTTAGAACCAGCCTTTGTAAAATGCATTGTCTTTTCAAAAAGTTAATGTCTCTGGTAAAGTACAGCATTTGGGATTTCTTTCAGCATGCAAAAAGTATATAAGCACAGCATGTCATATTATGGATTAGATACAGGTGTGTAATTTCTTGCACAAAACATGTTATCAAAAATAGAGCTTGAATCATCAGCAACAGTGAGAAATGTCTTCCCACTGAAACACTTTTGCAGACTGCAATGGACTAAACACTGCTCTACATCTATCAAAGTATGTGTCCTTCACCTGACACAAAAAACCTGAACTTAAGATAAACAATCTCACATGTGCAAGTTCATATTCCCCTTATATATCGATGAAACAGGGAAAAAACTAACAAAAATAAAAACGTTCAACTTCAGTTAAATCCATAAATAACTTTTTAACACCATATATGAAACATTCAAGAAGGCAAAGACTGCCCTATTTTTCTTCAAATATGTGAAATTAATTTGCTTATAAAAAAATAAACTTGGGTACTCTGCAACACAAAGTGACTTGCCAAATGAGAAATGACATCATCGTATACAAATATTTGGGCACTATTTCCTTCCTAATGCACTAAAGAGATCACTACTGCATATGTTTTTTGTTTTAAAGTGTGCAATGTCATCTTTCGGGTTACATTCCTCGACTGCAAATATCTTTACCCATAAGTCAAATATTAAAAGAAAGAGTTAAAATGAGAAGTTTGTTTTAAAAGTAACTTTACGTGGACATTAAAAACAGAATAGGCCAAAAATACAACATAACAGCTGCTACAAGACTATAACAGCACTGAAGCTTCATTTACTAGCTGTGCAACATTTAGAGAATTGAGTGTAACAGTGACTACACTGTTGAGTGGAGTGTGTCCACGTGCTCTTTTAAATGTGACCTCTCACCCTTTAAATGGTATTTTCTGTCTGTGATGTTATGTTTGTTATGGGCATCATGCAACCCTCATTAAGGCTGTCTTATTTATGTATTCCACAAAGACAAGATGATATTGCCTGAGTGTATTCATTGCTAATTTGTGCTAACGTCTCAAGCACAAATTAACATGACTAGAAGACAACGTACAGAATACCACAATGTTAATCCATTGGATTCAATGTGGCAAAAAAAGCATGTCTAGGTAATGCATAAGGTTTGTCCTTCATTACTGTTAGATTCCAACTTTCAGGTATAAATTATATTTCATTTCAACCCCATGCATCTATTCTGATCTCATACCTTTAAAAGGCTAATGGGCTCATGACTGGAACAGCTCTTCTTCACTTTAGATAAAGCTCAGTGAAGATTAAGAGCCAGAGGAGTGCACACTGGGAATGGGGTAGAATTTAGAGACTCTGCTCTGGGTGGTGGGATTGAGGCATTCGGACTCTCCGCTCATCTTAAAGAAGACTTCCTGTTCCTGCAGTTTACGTGTGAACTCTTCCTCCAGAGCCTAAGAGAGAGCAGGAGAGAATCATACAGTATGTGAACTTACAATGAACAGTCCCACTCAAAATATACTGTATGAGAAGGCATATTATCATTCCAGAATACTGTGATCTAATTCTAATATTTGCTCAAAATGTTTAATAATATTTTAATGTTGCTAATGCTGATCATCTATTCTGAATTTTTTAAAATCAGTTTCCACAAAATATTAAGCAGCACTGAAAACTTGAGTGACATCTGCTAAAATTCAGCTTATATATATACAGTGGGTACGGAAAGTATTCAGACCCCCTTAAATTTTTCACTCTTTGTTATATTGCAGCCATTTGCTAAAATCATTTAAGTTAATTTTTTTTCCTGAAGGCGGATTGTATAAAATGGATTTTAAAAAAAACGTTTATTAACGAGCTGCAGTTTTATTACATCAGGCGCTGGCACAGATGCAGTATATTAACGCCACGGGTCATCAATAAGGTGCAGATTTGGTCCTCAATTTGTGTTTCCAACACACTTTTCACAGCGCGTATCACGCGCTCAAACTCGTCAAAAGTCAACAAGTTCGAAAAGCAACAACGACTTATCCAATTGACTGCTGCAGAACGCAAGCGAGAGAGAGACGAGGCAGCGCAGATCGCGCGTCTCATAAGTGAGTGGGAATTTACCGAACGTGGCACTTGCGGGAGTTAACACTGTATGCAATACCCGCAACCTCACACCAAATTTCAGGCCGTGTAGATAGGCAAGCGTAAATCATTTAGTAAGCAGAAATCCGAAATTTACCTTAACATATTAAGTTAGCGGAAGATGCGATGGAATTGATGCTTGAAGAATGCGCTTCCAGCAGCCATGATAAACAGTTGGCGGTTAAAGTTTTCTATGCACAATTTGATTTGACGAAAGTCACGAGACCTATTACTCTCTATCCAATCACATTGATGGATAAAAATTTAATTAAAATAAGCATGTAACGACCACAAACGGAGGAAAATAGCGTAGTAAAAGTACCGATACATCACTTAAAATGTACTCAAGTAAAAGTAAAAGTACACAATTTTTTAACTACTCAAAAAAGTACAATTACTGATAAAAACTACTTAATTACTGTAACGTGAGTATTTGTAATTCGTTACTTCACACCCCTGTATATATATATATACACTGTATATATTAGGTTTGTTTTTTATATAGTATATGCACTTGAAAGGATCAGGTTTAATTGGATGAATGAAACGTGAATGAAATGAAATCCGAATACCTTCTTCCTGGGCCGAAGCTTCTCCCTCCAGTCTTTCAGCTCCTGACTGTGCTCCACATCCAGCTCCTTCAGCTTCTGAGTCTCATGCTCAATCAGAAGGTGGCATTTCTCATTCTGATGGCAAAAAGACAACAAATCAGATGTTACAACCAAAGATAGAGGGTAGCATAATTTAATTTAAAAGTAAATGTAATCAAAACGCAAGCACCAAGGAAAGAGGACGACAGTAAGATTGTATATATGCGTGTTACAGACCTGCATCTGTTGAAGTTCTCTGATGTTGGAGTCACACTGCAGCTGCAGGTCTCTCATCTGGTTCTCATGTTTCTGATGCTGATGAAGTCTCTCATTCTTCTGTCTCTTGTCCTCTTGGGCAGCAAACTGCTCGAAATAAAGCACGAAACACCCTTAGGTCTTAAAACAAGCCTGATTCCTCTGATCTTGACAAAGCTTTCTGAAAGAGGGTCTGACCTGTTTGATCTTCTCTCTGTCCTGCTCTGGTGTTCCTGTGCCAGTGATCCGCAGGCTCTTTTTAAACATCGCCATACGGGTCTTGGCTTCACTGCGCTGGATCTTGGGCAGCCGAGCTCTTTCCTGTGCCTGCCTGTTCTTCATCTCCTCTATCAGCCGCTGGTTATAACCCTGCATCTGCTCCATCTCCTGATGACCCGTCGTGTGGGAATAAACAGTCAGAGAGTGGCTACTAAACATACCAGTCTTTGATTCACTGAATAGATTTGACAGACAGGTCTCACCTTGTCATGTCTTTTGAGAAGCTGATGTCTCTGCATGAAGTATTGATCCTTCAGCTGCTGCTTCAGCAACTGGTGTTTCTCCTGCAGGTGGCGCTCCTCCAGCTCCCACATGGCTGCCTCCCGAGCTGTGGGTTTGTGAGCCAAAGAAAAGAGGAAATAGAGTGATTCTCAGCCATTAGAACCAGACCGTTTGCAGACATAAAGTCATACAGTTCATTACAAATCATAGACGGCAAATCTCAACACGGCCTGTCTGGAATCATTTTCACACGCACGTCTCATCAAATGAGATCTGGGCCGCACCTCAAGAGACTTATGGCTGGCCTTTATAATTGGACCCCTGTCTGAAAATAACATGCAGTTTAGAGAGAGCTTTACTGTCTGTAGAAGCCGGTAACATGTTTAGCTTGTTTCCTTTGTGGTTGGAGTTGACAGTGTGACCTAGAAAACTCTTATCACCATATATGCGCAGCTAATTTATTTATAATGAACATAACCACAATTTAACACAAAAGGTTTTTTAAGAGGTCATACTACAGGCAAACAAAAAACTGAGACCAACATGCTTTCCATTATTATAAATGCAAGAATATTTAGAGTGGCCTCTGTTTATAGAGTGCCTGACCTCTCATGAGCTGCTGCTTGTGGTTGAGACAGTCTCTCTCTATAGTGGCGATCTCTAGTTTGTGCTGCTGGATGATCTTCTTCAGAGCTCCATCCAGCTCCTGCTGCTGCCTCTGGAGAAACTCTTGCTCCTAGGAGACAGGTGGAGAAAGAACAAGCGAGAGGAAGAAAGGAAGGAGGAGGAATCGGGTACAGAAACAACATTGGTGTTGTAAATTAGTGACTGTACATGATCATGCTCCGAGGGGAAGCAAAGTTCACTTGAACATTACCACAGTGCATTAAGATGAAAGTCACACACTTAAACCATTTAACAAAGATAAAACATTGATAATTCATGATAAATGGATAAAGATTTGTGAAAGGAAGGAACTAGAGAATAGATTAACAATACATATAAAGTCACAGTACAGCGTAACAACCTAAAGGTAGGCCCTGACTGACGTTTTATCATATTTTCTGTGCTGATTTGGGGGTGGTAGGGGGGAGAGTCATCAGGATGGATTAAAACATGGTAAAATGTGTATTACAACTTTACTGGTTGCTGAAAGCTAAATGAAATGAACAAAACAATTTAATAAATGCAAAAAGGTTGTACACTACCATTCAAAAGATTTGGGCTGGTAAATTTTTTATGTTTTTGAAATAAGTCTCTTACGCTCACCAAAGCTACATTTATTTGATCAAAAATATAGTGAAAAGAACTATTGTAAAATATTACAATTTAAAATAACTTTCCTATTAAATACATTTAATTTGTAATTTATTCCTGTGATGGCAAAGCCGAATTTTCAGCTCCAGTCTTCACTCTTCAGTGTCACAGGATCCTTCAGAAATCATTCTAATATGCTGATTTGGTGCTCAAGAAACATTTCTTATTATTATCAATGTTGAAGACAGTTGTGTTGCTTATTTTTGTGGAAATCATGATATTTTTCCAGGATTCTTTGATTAATGGAAAGTTCAAAAGAACAGCATCTACCTGTATTTGAAATGTATTCACTGTCACTTTTGATCAGTTTAACGCATCCTTGACCTTGCCTGAATAAAAAGCATTCATTTCTTAAAAAACAATCAAACAAACATATTTACTGACCGCAAACGTTTGAATGGTAGTGAAAGTATTTGTATAATTTTATAAATTACATGCATTCTAATTCGGTCAGATCCATGTGGGCCTGCCTAAAAGACATGTACAATAACATTGAAAAATGACTCCACCAGAGCAATACTGTTAAGAAGCGGCTTTACTGACAAGATGCGCATTAAATATCGCATGCGATTTATCGTGCAGCCCTAATACATACATAATGTATAAGCTAATGCAATAATAATAATAATCATCATCATCATAATGCATTTTAAAAAGTCACTCTGATCTTCGACTCCTGCTTTGAACTTGGCCTTCAATGGCACATAGAAAAAAAGCAGCACAGGTGACGCACAAAAACTTGACTAGAGTTTCAGTAACAGTATGAGAGAGTGAGCAGATAGAAGAGATACTGAGACACTGCAGCAACACAGCGACAGCACTCCAAAACAACAGACAGCCTTCCTGCCCGCATGTGCCGTCAACATCACATTCAAACACTACTGCACTGTTACAAAGAGATGTGCTTCAGTGGAAGCGTGTAGAACATAATCAAATCAGTTCTGCTAGTGTCACTCAGCAAATATACACTATAATTCAGATGTGACAACAGTGTACTGATTCCAGGGAGGTTCACATGAACTTCCAAAGAGATGTGCTGACAACTTTCATTTTCATACTGGACTGTATACACTTTTCTGGTCTATTTTCTCCTGTTTTAAAGTTTGTAAGCTAATACAATTTTAATTACTAAACTACAAGTTAGCTAAACTATTACAGCTGTTACACTGTGAATGTGCATTTGTGTGTGCATCTGCTCTGTTTCTTGCGTGACGGACGGGCACATGTGAGAGGGTTGAGTCACGAGGAGAGTGGAGACTTACATCCTGCATCTGAGCGTTGAACAGAGCACATGAGGACAACTGAAAAGACTGTATCATAACCTGGGCCACACCCTGTGGAGCAAAACACAGCCAACTCCACCACGTCAGGAACAGGGACACACACCAGCACTCAAGCGTATCGCACGCAAACCAGACACACATATCACAATATCATCTAGTCTTCTCATTGCACTAATCTGTTAGTTTCCTGGGTCACGTGCAGTGAAATCAGTTCTTCCAGACGATGGACGGAGAGCGGGTTTAGCAGCTGGTGAGTCTGAAGGACCATGATCAGTTAGTGCAGCTGTCGTCCTTGACATGCGTGATGAGATGCAGCAGTCATTATTAGTCTTTTAGTTTTAATCCTCGAGACCGATGCAACATTCAATGTGGCCAAAGTATGTGGATATCCCCCCTTTTTGTTAACCGCTTTGGCTACTTCAGCAACACACATTTCTAACAGGTGCATAAAATCAGTGAGCTGCATGTTTCAGAGTAAAGCACAGCACTGTGTTCTTTTACACATGAGCAGCTCATGATCTGATGTTTTCAGCGTCTTGGTTTGCAGCAGATGCTGCATCATAGGAACTCATCTCTGCATCTGCTCTGAGTTTGGGCCGCTTATAACGTGGGAACGTTGATGGGAAGTCGATGAGCCATCAGAAAGTAGATAACATTGACGAGATCGGCTAAAATAACTGGCAGTTGTCAACAAAAGAGCAGCTTTAAGGTCTCCTGCGGTTTTCCAACAAAATAAGAACTTTATGGTTTAACATTAAAATCAAGAAATTAAGACAGCCATAAATATTGTAATTTTACAGTTATACTGTAAAATAAAATTAATTATATTTCTTTCCATAAATACAGGTTTAATTTTACAGTGAAATATTGCATTAGTAATATTTCTCATCTTGTTTAATACTTTAAATGTGTTAATAATAATAATAATAATAATAATAATAATTTATTAGCACTGCTAATATTATTATATTATATATTATAATTTTTGGCAAAATTGCACAGCCCTACAAACAAGTACTGCAATTCCGGAGCTTTTTTGCCCTACAATAGGGGTTTGAGAATGTTTCAGAATGCAGACGCCAGGTCCCATCACCTGAGCTCATCAATGCTTTTGTGTCTGAATGGGAGTAAATCCCTGCATCCATGATCAAATACCAAATGGAAAGCCTTCCCAGAAGACTGGAAGATGATTTGGCAGCAAAGGGAGGACAAACTCTCCATCAATGCCCATGATGGCAGTTTATTTTTAAACAGGAAATTTAACGAATAACCTTGATTTTAGTCAGTCCTACAATTTAAGACCAGAGGGGCAGAAAACAGAAGTGGAAGTGTGTGTGTGTGTAATAGCTGGTAACTAAATTACCTCTTCATGCTGAATGACTGCTAGGTCTTCCTTCAAGCGTTTCATGAGCTCTTTTCTTATGTGTTTAGGGGACATTCCGACCTCTTGTTTGACCTACAGTGTGAGCATGCAGACTGTTGGGAATGAAGGCTTTACTTGCGTAGGGACTGATTATGTAATTCATTAGTCGAAGAATGTCATGCAAAGTCTGCCAGGAAGGGTTAATTTACTGTTTAGTATTTCAGAGGTAATCATCCCCAAACCACTGATGATGTCTGACTGGGTTAGCAGTTAATATAAAGATGATTCCAACAGCCCATGATCAGCTACTACCGGTAAGAGTTGTTCAGAAGCCGAAGAACAGTGAAAGCCCACTAACAGCTGCTAATATAGATCCCTCTTTTACCTACACAACCATTACAGCCATCAGAATATAGATCCCTTCAAAGTAATCTCTAAAAGATGCACACCTCTATATTGCTGATATTTCGTGAAGGAAGCTGAACTGTGTCAGCAGGTCATTGTTTTCAGCAGATCAGCATGAGAAGTCAAGTGTCAAAATGTCAAATTGTCAGTTTGATCAGGAAACAGAAAGATATTTCCCTGTGGGATCAAAACTGTTGAACTGACCCTAGAATGCCTTCGTTCTCAAAAATGCCAGTCAATGTCCAACTGAAAATATTAACACTTACTTTTAGTGACAGATCAATACAGTATGTAGTCTAACCTAGCCTGATTTTTTTTTTTTTTTTTTTAAGTAAAAACATTTGTGAATTTTGAATAAATATTACACAAATTGAGTAATATTTTCCATTCTAAAAGTAAATATATTATAATATCATATACACTACCGTTAAAAGTTTGGGGTCAGTAAGATTTTTAAAAATGTTTTAGAAAGAAGTCTCTTATGCTCACCGAGGGTGCATTTATTTGATCAAAAATACAGTTTAAAATTTAAATATGATTACAGTTTTAAATAACTGTGTTTTCTATTTTAATATGGCAAAGCTGAATTTTCAGCAGTCATTACTCCAGTCTTCAGTGTTACATGATCCTTTAGAAATCATTCTAATATCCTAATGGTGCTCAAGAAATATTTCATATTATTATCAATGTTAAAAACAGTTGTGCTGCTTATAATTTTGTGGACATTGTTACATTTCAGGATTCTTTGATGAGCAAAGTTCAAAAGCAGCATTTATTTGAAATAAAAATATTTTATAACAAATGTCTTCACTGTAACTTTTGATAAATTGAATGAATCCATGCTTAAGCATAAGTTCGTTTTAATAAAGAAGTATAAAGGGGAAAAAAATCCTACTAACCCCAAACTTTTGAACAGTACTGTATACTGTATATTACTTTATCTGCTGCTCTGCAATTGAGGTGTGCATCTTGCAATGAAGGTCAATTTTAACAGTATTTTTTCAAATGAACGGAAACTTCTCTAGTACATAGTCTATAAATACAGTGTGTTCCTATCAAGAGAAGAGGCCCTTCACCACAGCACTGATCTCCACTCATTACATCACACTCACACAGGCAACATAATTAGTGACACTTACAAAAACATAATATCAAAAACGTGTAAAAACAGTCATTTTACATGCACTTGTTCTCAATAATAATAATAATAATGTTATTACTTCATAGGTAGAAATAATAAATATCAAGAAATATTTGAACAGTGTGTCATGAAAGGGAGAAAGAGAGGGAGAGATGAAACATTGCCTTATCTGAATCCATTAAGGCACTCTATTCATGCATATGACCACATTAGAGAGGAGCAAGCTGTCTAGTACAAGTGCCAAAGAAAAACCAAAACCAAAAAGAGAAAATAAGAGAGACTCTAATAGTGCTAATATACAGTTTGCCACTCGCTCTGAGCATGTATCATGCTGGCTGATAATCATGCTGCAACGAGAGACAGCTAAAATGTGATTCATTATTATGATGTTACTGACTATGAAAGCAAATGCATCATGCATCACTACCTAAAAGCAAATAAGACCAGTCACAGATCCACACTACACTCCCCATTTCCCTGAAGCCATGCATGCACTGAAATCCCTTCATTCATGAGCAACACTTGAAAACACCAGCAGGAGGAAGATGAGATGAACTGAAAAGAGCCTTTATTTTGCTTTTAAGCCATTGCTTAGCACCCGATTAACATTTAAAGCTGTCTCTGCAGCCTCTCTGAGGATGGAGGTAACTGAATGTGAAAGCCAGAGTTTCGTTAGGCAAACATAACATGATAAGAAAATAACGGCTTTGCATTTACAAGACTGAATACAAAGCAAGAGACACTGCTGAGATGTGTCTAAGAGGACAGATGAGAAAAAATCAATTCCATTTGCAGCGGCATTGTGATTCAGAAGCAAAGCTGCCAATGTGCATTAGCCAAATGCAAGAGTGTCTGTTTGGCTTTTGCATTCCCAGAAAACAAGGATGAAAAAAAAGCTGCTAAAAGCATACTAATTAGGGTTGAGCATGAGTAATCCAACAGTCAAGTACTCATTCTCCTAACTCGTTGACTAGCAAACACTACTCACAAATAGACTGTCACCTTTGCCTGCTATAGACTCCAACAGTTATGAAAAGCGTCCCCCCCCCCCCCAAAAAAAAGCGTAGGTTGTTAAAGATATTTTTTCAACACCAAATTGTGATAAAGCTTAACATTTGTGAATATTGCATTTTTAACATAAATTTGTGTAAGCAATTACTACTATTATTATTTTTTAAGTGTTAGTGTACTTGGCTGTTAAATTACTCTAAATGCTCATCCTTAGAACCAACAATTAACAGGTCACGGTCTGATGAACAAATACATGCAAAGCAAATACAGTGCATCAGACTCTGCATCTCTCATTCTCGGTTACCTCTTTTTTGCGGTTCTTTAGCATGTTCTGGAACTTAGAGAGCTCCTTGTCCTGCTCTGCTTTGATCCTCTTGGCCTCATCTCTCAGCCGGTTGGTGTGGTCCTGCTCCAGACGCTCTATGGTCTGTTTCTGCTGTTTCTCAAGGTTCTCCACCTCTTGGTCATACTGACGTTTCTTTCCCTGGAGACAGAGTGAGAAAGAGGAATTACTGTAAATGACCATGAATGCGTGTCAAGCAACCTGAGCTTTGTACTTGTGTCCCTCTGAGACATCATCAGGCTGTTAAACCTGAGCTAACAGTGAGCAGCTCAACCAAAATACTAAACAAAGGCTACAATTGAGTCCTTACCAAATGTAAGGAGTTTGGAGCTAATCTTTCTGCTGTTGATGGCTGTCATTTTGCTTTCAATCAGAGAATACATGATGTTAGGGGTGGGCAATAAGGAAAAAATATCATATCACGACTTTTTTCAGGAAAATCATGAGTCACGATTTTATCAGGATTCTTTGTCATGTTGGTTGTACTATTTTGCAAGTTGTCCGAGCAGTACAGCCAAACTAATTTCCCTATTTTAAAAACAAAGCCTTACAAGGTAACAAAATATAAAATAAAAAAAGAATGGCAGACATTTAGGCCAAAGTGGGTGGATATAACAAATCTTTGTTATTATTTTATTTTTGTTATTATAAAATAAGAACAAAGATACACATTACATATACAAATAATATACAAATAAAACAAACGGTGTTTTATTTTTTAGGTACAGTAGGTGTATTTAGCACTAGCATTCAAGCCCAAAAATTAAAATTCTGTTATCATTTACTCACTCAAGTTGCTTTAAACCTGAATGAGTTTCTTTCTTCTGTTGAACATAAAAGTTATTTTGAAGAATGTTGGTAACCAAACAGTTTCTAGTCCCCAGTGACTTCCATAGTATTTTTTTCTTACTATCAAAGTCAATGGGGACCAGCAACTGTTTGGTTACCCACATTCTTCAAAATATGTTATTTTGTGTTCAGCACAAGAAAGAAATTAATACAGGTTTGGACCAACATGAGAGTAAGTAAATAATGACAGACTTTTCATTTTTGGGTGAACTCTCCTTTTAATGACAAGCGGCAGGATGTTTAGTACTATTAGTCTGCTGTCGCTTTAAGACCTGCACGCATCCAATATAAAGGCACATGTCCGCTTTTCTCTCAACTGTTTACTTTCACTTTAGACATACCAACTGTGTTTTTATGTAAATCTTTCGTGCTATCGACAGTATTTGCACAATCAGACGCGAAAGATAACCAGTAATCAGTCCAGTAATCAGGCGCTGTTTTACGGGATTTTTAGTGTGCGCACACTTCAGGTGTACGCGCTCAGAAAAAGTGCATGTCAGAACAGCACGTAAATGAAATATTTAACTGGCAAGGCTTTAAAGCACATGCAAATAATGTACTTTTGTGACTGCAAACAAGTGCAGTGTCCCGTGAGTGTAACTCTACCGCTGATACATCAGCATATTGATACTACAGCATATTGAGACGGAGGCGACAGAACTGCAACTGATAGAATGTGCGCTGTAGCACAATACTGCAATATTTCTTCAAAAGCAGATCGTGGAGACATTTTAATTGCCCACGATCAAAAATCGTGATATCGCACACCCCTACATGATGTTTAATAAAAAGCTATTTGAAGACAGATTTTGGTCCAAATTTGACTGGATGGAGCTATAGATCACAAAATTACAAAAACAGAAACCAAGCACTTTTTGTTACAGTGGTGGCTGGTTAGGACAAAATCTCAGATTAACATGGGAGAGATGGTTAGCCTTTTATATGAATAAATCTTGTTGTGTCCCTGCATCATGCTACATCTGAGTGCAGTGAAGAAAACAAAGTTCTTTACGGACAAAACATAAGAGTGTACAATAAACAGTGTATGACAATGGATTACAATGTTGAATGTAAACAAAACTAGTGAGGGAATGAGGGTGCTGACCGCCATTTCCTGCTCGAAGCGTCTGAAGAGCTGCTCTTTCTGCTGCTGCAGTTTATTGCTGAGCTGCTGTTGAGCTCTTTGCTCCTCTTTTTGCAGCAGCCTCAGTTCTCTTAGCTCCTGACGCCTACAAAACAACAAACAATCTAAAATATGATTTATGCATTAACAAGATACATTATCATTCGCCTATCGCAAATTAACTAGAAACAGTAACTGAAGTCAGCTTATATACCTCAAAAATCTCAGTTCCTCACTCTTGGTGTCATTGTCGGTGACAATCTTGGATGTGGTGACACTGACTTCCACCCCATCAACCATAAACTTGCGGGTTTTTTTCAGAGTTTTCTTTTGGCGCCTGGTGTCCTGTGGGATTGAATAAAGTTTAGTGAAGATATTTTATCCCAGGACCTTAATTTCAAGCACATCTGGGCAGTTATATGTACCTGTATTGAAACAGATCCTTCTTTGCTTTTAGAGAGGAAGCTGGAGATTGACAGATTAATGTCAATGCTGTTAGTATCTGCAGCAGAACTGCTGCCTGAGTCAGAGTCTTTCTCCTTTTCAACATCAGGTTTCACCACCTCTGAATTCTGGTCACTCTCAGGCACGGTAGGTGTTTTCTGGATCACTGGTCTGTCTTCATGTGCTTCTTGAGGATCCTCTGTTGCACTGACCTCCTCTTCTTTTACACCATTGATGACAACAACAGGGAATTCATTCACGGAGTTGTCCTCTACTACATCTACCCCCTTGGCTGCAAGATCGTCTTTGGGTTCTGAACTCTCCTCCTCATCTCCAGCTTTTTCTTGGTCTTCTGTTGCCACTGGAGGAAGATCCTCCTTTACCTCTTTTGTAGAAACATCTGGTGAAGTTTCAGTTTGCTCCTCCTTTAACTCTTCTGCTGGGACATGTGGTGAGGGTACTGTGCTCTCATCTTCCACTAGTTCCTTTTTATTCATTTCTTCCTCTGTCTCAATTTTGTCTTCAGTTTTTTCTGTAACCTCAATTGGTTCAGTGATGGCTTCTTCAGTAACACCAGCAGATCTGTTCTCTGGTTCAGCTATATCTGAAGACTGGGTAAGTTCCTCTTCTTCATCTGTGGTGGTTTGTGTTTTGGCTTCCTGCTGTGTTTCTTTACACTCTTCTTTTTTCTTCTCTGGTGGCTCTTCCACCTTCACTTCCTTCTTTTCTTCCTCCCCAGTTTCCTCACTGACGGTTACAATCTCTTGGAGGACAGTGTCGTCTGATACTGGAGGGTTTGGCTGACCAGAAATCTCTACTTCTGTGGTCACAGGTGTGTGAGATTCGTCGTGTTTTGGTATGGCCTCCTGACCTGAACGTGATTCCTCAGTGCTTGTGTCTGATGGACTGGCCTCATTCATCTTCTCATCCTCAGCATGGTTGGGTTCGCTGGCGTCCACCACCATGTCGGAGGTCTTATCACTAGCTTGATCGTCTGAACTGGGTTTTCTTTCAGGTTCAGCCTTCTCCGTGACCGACTCAAGAGCTGGCGTGTTCTGACACTGCCTCTCATCCTCCGAGCTGCCAAAGCTGGTGTCCGATAATGCACGTTTGTGTCCAGGCACCACCTACATATATGAAATAGAGACAAAGTGACTGCAGCAACAAAATACTGTGTGCTGTGCATGCAGATAATCAAAGAATTCTGCATGGAAACAAAAGGCACCATATTATCATGACAATTTCAGATTCTCTGAATGGGTTTCTACGTTCTTAAAGTGGTCATGTTCATACCGGCTGGGACTCTGGCTCTTCTTCCTCCTCTTCCTCCTTTGCTTCGTCAAACTCCTCAAACACTTCGGCTTTAGCCTCAGCAATCAGCTCTCGCAGTGGTTTGTTATCCATCACATTTGAAACAAATGGATGCTGAAAGTAGACCATGGCTGATCACTATCTTGCTCATTTTAATTTCATCCTTTAAACTGAATTGCATCAAGAAATACAAGATGGCCCAACCTGTAAGAGCTGCAATGTATTCCACCTGTTGTCTACATTTTTATCCAGTGCTTTCCGCAGAAAATCACTGAACTCAGGAGACCTGTTTAACAAAGAGGAGGAACAACATAAAGCCTGTGCTGGATGTGAAGGGGCTTTTCATTTGGGGTACTACAGTCATAACTATTAAGCAACAGGCTGTGCAGTTCCAGGCTGATCATGTGTTGTGACTCTGGGTGGGCGACTGCTTAAATGATTCTTCAGCTCAATAGCCTCCAGTCTGGATTTATAGTTTTTCAGTTGGGAAACGATTTATCATATCAGTCAAAACATTTCCAAATACGACCCTTTAACTTAACTCACTGAAATATTCTGTCCTCAGAAACAATCAATATTGCTTATATTGTTAATCGCATTTTACTTCAGTATTGACACATGTGGAAGATCACGGCACTGTGAGTCATAACTCTCACCATCGTGATGGAGTTGCGAGTGTGGGGGGCTCAGACTTTGCTATTTTTAGCAGGACTCTCATTGGGTTCATCTCGTGGTTGGGCGGCTCGATCTGTGCCAGCTCGATCAGAGTCACCCCCAGGGACCAGATGTCTGCTTTGTAGTCGTACGGTCTGTCCTTCGACGTCTCACACATCACCACCTCAGGTGCCATCCTTACATTAAAGAGAGAGAGGGAGGGAGGGGATTTTCATCAACTGAGAATAAATCCGCTTATTATGTGCCATATTCACAGCTCTGTTCTTACGTTGTGACAGATCTCATTATTCAATGCAAGAGTTGTGACTAACCAGTATGGTGTTCCAATGAAAGAGTCTCTTCTCTGAAGGGTCTTTGTATTCTTCGCAGACACTCCAAAGTCAGCTGAGAAGAAACATTGATCAAATTTAGAGACATACAGTATGGCTGACAGCAATATGCAATAAAAGCGACCTAATTTTAAATTGGTTAATATAAGCAAACTTAAAAGCTAAAATGAACATATTTCAGTTGTCTTTAATACGCCCATATTAACTGCTAAAGATACATTTCTGATACTTTTTGACTGGACAAGATTTAAAAAAAAATTAAATTACAGAGAATATTTGAAAAAGAAAATGTAAATAAAAATAACTAAATAAATTGAAATAATATACATATATACATGTATTACTTGAAAATATATATACACATTATATTATTAACGAAATAAATAATTTCGTAAATAAAAAAATCAATAAATAAATAGTTTAAAATAAAAAAGATAGTTTTTAAGCAAACTTCATGAAGCTATTACCCAATTTCACATCTCCATCTGAGGTAAAAAGAATATTTCCAGCCTTCAGGTCCCGGTGTATAATCTTATTCTCATGGAGGTAAGTCAGCGCCTCCAGCGTCTGTTTACACACAACCCGGATCTGAGGCTCTGTCAATGACCGCTCCAACTCTGCAGACACACACATATACATACAAAATGGCTGTAAACAGAGTCACTGCTAAGCAAGCACATTTTATCAGCAGTGATGTGTATTTAAGTTAAACTAGGCAAATAAACTACAATGTAACAGTGACAAAGGGCTATGGCTCATATTAACAGACTCTGTTGAATTATTTTCTGTTGTTGTTTTTGGCTAGGTACTAGCACACTCCTTCCTTGTGACTGAAGCAATGTGAACGGGTCTTTATCACAGCAGCACTGCTGGGATAGGCCCTCACAGAACAGACAGAAGGCAAAAGAAGGAGTCATAACAGCACAAACAGTGAGTCAACAAAAGCATTTGCATCATAAGAACACCTTCCACAGCAACACCTCTCTTACAGGCTAAATGTAGAAGAGGCCAGATTTTCATCACAGAAGACTAAACAGTCATAAGATAGAGGTTTTATTCTTACAGGACATTGTTTACAGTTGTGAAATGGTTTTCCATCAACTATGGTGATGAGATTTGTGATTGGAAATCGCTTTTGTAAATGGTACAGATGACACTGTATGAAAAGATTGGAAATGGGACCATTTGTTAAGCATTAATGCATTGTTTTTGGCTGAATTAATACCACTGAAAGCCATGAAAAACTTGTAAAATCTACTTCTGCTGACATGGCATATCACCGAAAAGATCTGATCTGACGCTTCCAACCAACACAGAAAAGGGCTGAGTAGCTTTAAAAAGAGCCTAACCACTCCTTGAAGTCTGACTTTGATAATTATATGGTCCAGTCCAGTGGCAAAAATGAGCACGGCGTGCTGGTGTGCCAGTGAGGTCTGGAGGAATGGAACATCATCGCACGGTAGAACAGACTGAGACGACCACAGTGCCTTCTATTTCCTTCAATTAAACAAAGACCATAAAACTTACCCAACATCACAGCGTCTACCGCTCCTCCAGCACAAAACTCAATGAGAATCTAAAGAAGGGGGTGAAAGAAAGAGATCAAGAAGATGAATAAACTAAGACTGACACTGATGCCACAGTTTGCACGCAGAGTTTACTTTAAGTAATTTTATATAATGGTAACAGTTTAACATATCACATAAAGTGATTGTACATTTTCCTCTGTGTTTTAATCATTACAGTTGTGATGTTGACCCTATTCTCATAGATTTACAATGATTATTAAAACCTTATAGTCACCATTATAATTATTGTCCTTGGTGTGAACGGGCCTTAAAGGGGTCATATGATGCGATTTCAATTTTTCCTTTCTCTTTGGAGTGTTACAAGCTCTTGGTGCATAAAGAAGATCTGTAAAGTTGCAAAGACTAAAGTGTCAAATCCAAAGAGATATTCTTTATAAAAGTTAAGAGTCAGCCACGCCTACCTAAAACGGCTCGTTCTAACACACCCCCACATACCTACGTCACTATGTGGGAAGATTTGCATAACGCCGCCCAAATGTTCACGCAAAGAAAGGAGCGTAACTTTTATTCTCGCTGTAGTATTGTTGTTGCCGCTGCCATGTCGTGAAGGCACTGTGTGATTCGTTGTGAAAGCGAAACTACTTTGTTTGGCCTTCCAAAAGAGGACGTATCTGCTTCGACATGCCTGGAGCGGATCCGTGTTGGTTGCTGAGGAAATACTACAACTTTGCGCTGTGGATCACCGGATCGGCTTTCACCGTGGACGAAGCGGAGTCCAGCCCGGGATCGTCACATGTGGTTGCCGCAAGCCCTCCGGACGCTCCTTCGTCGAATCCGCCGCCTCTGCACAGCACACCTCGCTTTTTCAGACCGATGAGCTTTGTAAAAATTGATGCGTTTCAGAAAGGCGGGGCATAGAGGAGAAACAATAATGTTAACACAAAATAGTGTTCTTTTTAGCAGCATCATATGACCCCTTTAACCTCTGCTTTGTTTGTGGAACATAATCACATTTTTTGGGGGCATGTACCACTCTGTATTTTTAAATTCCTCCATGTTTTGTTGTTGCTCCCATATGTACATAACTTCAGAAGTCCTGTACACTAATAGCTGCACAAATATATCTACCACAATATTTGGGTACAGTATGGGCATATTAATGGTTTCTTCTAGCTTCTATTCAAAGCAATAATGACTTCCTAAAAACCTTGCAAAACCAAGGCACTCAAGGATGAGTCAAATATAAAAAACCTTTAATTTTCTCTTGGCTATAATGTTTAAAATGACTTCCCTTACAAACCTGTTCAGAGGTCTTTGTTAATGCCCCTCTCAGGTATCATTAGAACAACCGATGATGAGATGAGAGCATTTTGTGAAATTGCTAACATAATTACTAGTTTTATTAGATTACCCAAGCATTCACTTATTTTTTGGTATATTGGATAATGGTATCCAACAGCAGTGCAGTCATATATGAAACCTAAAACTCTGAGTGAAATGATAAAAGCATTATGTAAGTGAACACCATCATATTACACTGACCACAGCAGCTGGTCATTAATACACCACCTAAGGTAACAGGTGCTGCAGGAAAATCAATACAAACCTTATATCATGCTATCACCCATGAGAGAAGAGTAGACAAAGATGACAGAGAATTACAGTCATACGCAATCTCATCACAAACCCAGAGAACTTAGTTTATTAAACACACCTCTTCAGTTCTTCCACACAATGTTGACTGTTACTGTGTCTCAATAAACTATGAACACTGACATGAGACTAGAGAGTTATGTGACAAATAATTGACTGCTGTGCAGATTTTAGCCAGCTTTATATGAATATTTTACTCAGCTGACACTGACTGTAGGAACGATCTCTCTACGCATTAAGAAGCATGCTTGTGCTGCTATGAGCTATGCATCCATGTCTCTTTATTAGCAGCCAGGCTAAGCAGACTGGACTTGCATCTAATTAATTCATGAGCACTTTCTCTGGTCATTTGAAATAGGCCATTATCCTTCTATACATGCCAACCGCAGTGGGGAGGATCATATGAAACCATCCTGCCGTAATTATCCTGGGAGCTCTATGGCAGAAAAACAGGATCCACTGCCACTCTCTAGACAGGGATGAATAGAGAGGTATTATTTCAGACTAATATGGAGCTGTTAAGCCTGGCCTTTGTCATTATTCAGTATTAAATTATGAAACATGAAATCAGCAGGTTTATAAATTGTTAAAGGGGTGGTTCACTGGGTTTTTTCTAGGCTTGATTGTGTTTATGGGGTGCAGTCTAACATGTGTTAATGCTTCGTTTTTTTAAAAGGGCAAGTTACTTCCAAAATGTAATACATTATATATTACTAGTTACTGTCTTTTGAAAGTAATTAGTTACATTACAATATTACTGTCTCTGAATTGTAATGCGTTACACTACTTTTGAGTTACTTTTGAGTTACTTTCATCCAAAATATCCACATAAGTATTGTAAAATGCCAAAATGTAGTTTATTGCTGTTCATACTACATTCAGTGGAGTGTAATGTGGTAGGTCTATATAGCATAAAATATGAAATCATATTTAGATACCGGTATGTAGGTCTACATTAATGTTACGTTGTAGTTTAGTTAAAAAAAATATAGTAAGCACAAATCGCATTATTACATTCATAAATAACACTGGTAAATAAAGCGAAATATTATCATGTACAAACAATAAACACAATACCTAGCCTATAGGCTATTTTGAACGGTTTCAGAAGAAAACAAGAATGAAAAATATAAGTTGCTAAACAAGCCAAAATGAATTAGGCTAATTCAATGCGAAACTGAAAGCAAACGGCGTTCTCGCGCAGCCTACCTCTCTCATTCGGCATTAATCCATTAAATGTGTCCATATTTGCGATGTATTTGAATGCTTTATGTAATCCAAGCTTACTTAACGCACTTAAAAAACATCCTCGTCACATGAGCAAATGTGTGTTTGGCCCGAGCTCAGGCTGATCGACACGGATTGTACTACGCAGTAGGCTACGCACTATTTAAATTAACCAGTGTATCTATATGTTTGGTTGACTGTATTTTATTCTGATAATGAACAGGCTGCAACGTTTGCAATGCTGTATGTGTGTGCGTGAGGCGCCGGCGCGATCGAACAGCGGAAACAAACAACAAAAAAATACTCTGTTATTTTTGGTCATACAGATCATTTGAAACTGCAATGTGTTTACTTTATTTCTGTCATCTCGGTTTCCTTTCCCTGGACTTTCGTAGAGCGCCGCGCCACACAAATAGCATATGAACCAAACTCAGCAACATAGCCTATCTCTCAGTCTTTTCCTTTCGTTTTGTTAATCTGTTAATTAGGCTATTTAAGTCAAATATTTCGCATATTCATTCATTTTATATATACACTATGATTTAATAAAAACAGATTTTATTTTTAGTTAAACTTAATTTTTGTTGCTCGTCCGCCGTCTTTTTCTCTTCTCCGACCCCGCAGCTCTCTCTCCGATAGCTTAGTGTTAGTGGCACCAGTCTAGGTGTTTCTAGGTTTTACTCGTGCTATTTCTCCATGTTGAGAGTTTGGTGTTGCACATATTGCACCTGACTATGCATTCTTATCCTTTTCTCCGATGAACTGAAAATAACAGGAGTGTGTCCATCTCACAAATGTAGAATCCGTCTCTGCAGTCATCTCAACCATCTAATTCCAGCAACAGAAGATAGACAAACTATTTTACCCGCGGAATTTTTTCTCTGGTGCTGTTTTGCGGTGTTAGTAAATTCACCACTTAATTTTGAGTTAAAATATGTTGTTGTAACTTGCGTTACTGAGATTGTAACGAGTAATAATATTACCCAAATTTGATTAGTAATGCGTTATATTACTGCGTTACAGCAAAAAGTAATATACTACTGTAATATTATTACTTTTGTAATGCGTTACTCCCAACACTGTTTAATATCGCTTATCAGTTTGAGCCCGATTGAGAAGCAGAGGATATTATTGAAGTGCAGCATGGCCTCGCCCACTTTGCTGCCTTTTCCCGAGGGCGGGGTTTATGATGTCTCATAAACAGCAACATTAGACACTAACGTTAAAAAAGTGAAATCGCAATGAACCACCCCTTTAAAGAAATCCTGTGATGCGTTTTTGAACGTTGCTGCTGAGAAAGAACTAATATGGGGAAGGGCTTGATTTTATCCATTAGGATTTGACTAGATCATAACACATGAGATTTCATTGGGAAAAAATGGTTAGCTTAAAAAAAAAAAAAAAAAAAAGTAAAAATACAAAATTCAAAACAATGGCATATACATGGTGTTACAAAATTGTTACAAAGCCCAGAATGAACATTATGCTTCTTTAATAGCCTGCAAGTATGTGAGAGTAAGTAAAACTCAGCAAGACCCAGTTTGATTTGTGTACAAACACTTCTTAACCAACAGCATAGTGCTACTCTTTGATGAGTAAGGCAAAAGTGTGCTCTCACTCCTACTCCTCCTACAGAGGTCACTGTGTGTGTGTGTGTGTGTGTGTGTCTGCCGAAGTAACCAAACCACTCCTAATAAGAGTCACTCACCCATAGTTTGCTTGGTAAGCCTTTTTCTGCAAGCGTCTGAGAAAACGAGCGCGTCTGATTTCGCTCCCTTGGTGACGTGGCAAAGGGATCTCATTATAATATTACTGCCCCTTAATCTGTAAGTTTACACCCACGGCACCGTCATTGTTTTCGCAAGCGACAACGGTTTACCAGCTCTAATGCCATGGTGAAAGTTTGAGCAAAACATGCTAACTGTTCTGTGTTTGGCTGCACAGACGAGCACAGAACACTGTTTAGAGTCAACATGCGATTTATTTCTCAGCTGTTTACCTTCACAGACATAACCCACTTTTTGTAACTCATGTGTGTTTTTAAACTTGTGTGTGAATGAGAACTTAGTTTAGTACTCACATGCTGTATGGTGGCCGCTTTCTGTGTGCATGCTTCGGTTGTGTGTGCTCAGAAAACCGTATATAAGAAGTTTAAACTCATATGGTTTAAAACGCACGATTTCAGCACGATAAACATGATAGTCAGAACCAAAACAGATGTTTTTAGCGGGTCCGAGCTGTAATGGCGCAGCTCTATTCTGGAAAAGGGGGCGGGGAGCAGCAGCTCATTTGCATTTAAAGAGACAGGCCCGAAAAACAGCGTGTTTCTGCTTCCACTCAAAATAGGCATTTTCAAAATGATATAATAAATGATCTGTGGGGTATTTTGAGCTGAAACTTCACAGACACATTCTGGGGACACCAGAGACTTATATTACATATTGTAAAAAGGGGCATAATATGTCTCCTTTAATGATAGAACTATAGTAATTAGAATTAAAACTTGGTAACCATGCATGAATGAATATTTGTCATTTTAACTGAGCTTAGGACTGGTGGTGGTGCTTAAGATATTGTTGGTCATTCAGTATTTCTGTAAATAAAAGGATTTGCTGGACTGATTTGCTGAAATCAAAACAGGGATGATAATAGGTGAGCGCCAGCCAATGAGATTGCCGTTTGCGCATTAGTTCCGCCCTCAACCACAGAAACCGGAAATCTAATGGTTGTTCTTAAAAGCTGAAGAATTCCAAATGAACTCCATTATTTTTACAGGAAAATACAACAAAGAATATAATTTACATGTAGCGTGTCAATTCTACATGGTATGTAAGACTCTCTCACTCTCTCTTTCTTTGCGTGTGTGAGAAACAGTGTTCTCAGCAAAGCAACGGCGAATCGTGCACCTTCACACTACAGTTTACTGTACGTCAAATACAGGTAAGCTGCGCATCCATTGAAATGAATTGAAAAATAGCACAGATCGCTTGACGGAGAGTGAAACTCTGAAACGCTCAGTCAGAGTGTTTGGCGAGTGAAAACATATCTGTGCTAAACTTATACTTAGCCTCCAACTCACACACTGGCGAGTAAAATCTAAGAATTTATTAGCCAATGGCTAATTATAGATATTATTTAGTCGCATATGCGAGTGATTTACTCACATTGTAGAGGGTTGTGCATATGGCACACTAAAGTGGATACACTTTCACAAAGTCTAAATCTGATTGGCTGACTTCTACCAGATTTCTGGGAGCTTAGTGTGTGGCGGTCTTTAGTGGTCTGCCAGGAAACAAAGCTGTGTCCTTGAAGACTCTGACAACAAGCGCCTCACATGAAATACTAAATGCTGGATTTCAAAAAGTTTGTGAAGGTGAACGCCAGTCAGTTATTGTGGTAACATTTACCCACCCCAATCATGACACTGAACAAAACAATCTGTTATTAGTTGCTTTACATATCAGTCAGATAGCCTCTTCCTTCCTAAGTGGGCAGTCCTTGCACTTAATATCATCTGATATTAAGTGCAGCTTTGGAGATTGTATTTTTAAAAATAAAATACATTGTTAATGACCACTGAACTGTCTGATTTATGTTACTTTGTATTAATTTATCACTTCATTTTAAACAGGTATTACTTTAATGGCATGATAGGAAATCTCAGTATCACTTTGTGGTAAAAGGAATATCAAATAAAACTATCAATAAAAAAAGGAACTTTGGTGTACAATATGTAATTTAGAGCTAAAATGACTGAGAAAGAAACAAATTCCTGAATGTGTACCCTGAGATTAGTCTATTGCTTTTGACCTACTTCATTACAAAAGCACTTATTCACAGCTTTACTCCAACAGGAGAGACATTCAAAATGAAATCTATAACCATCAAAGCACACTGGCCTTTCTTACAAATTAATTTATTACAATACTATGTGATTGAGCAAAAAAACAACAGATATCACATTTGTAACAGTTTTATGAAATTCATGGAATAATGAACATGAGATATGCATATCTATGATAAGAAGAAACGGAAACGTCTTGTAAAAGATTAGCCCCTCCCTGTAACCTGCAACTGACACACATCAGTAACACCATCTATTCTTTAAAAAAGCAGAAGGAAACAAGACAGGGTTACCTCATTTAGAGGCGTGCCAGAGGCTGTTTGAGGAAATCCATATCTCAATGAGGCTTTGAGGTAATCCCTATGAGTTACAATACAAAACCAATTAAACTCCTCCAGTTGTGTTAAGTGTCTGCATCAGCTAACCGTTCCAGAATATTCTATTCAAAAAGGAAGTGACTAATGGTGGGTGTAACGTGTTATTCCATTCAAACTCTTTCCATCTATGCCAAGGAACATGGTTTCTATTCTGGGATCATGCTCTTAAGTGTTTACAGCTACACGAAAACACAGAGGAGCAGACAGAGAAAGGAAAGGGTCAAGTGTACAGTGAACTGTGCGAATGGGTCAGAGTGTATTGTAACAGAAAGTCTTCACTCTCCATTTCACTTTGCACTACTTCACATCTGTTTCTACCCTCAGACCAACAGGAAATTAACACAGCATTTCCATATCTGAAACAACCACAAAAATAGGGTTAATTTGGTTTCCATTGTTGCTCCACAGAACCAGTGAGTCTGGGCAGGTCACTCTTGTCATACTTCATCAGAAGAGTAAATAACTATTGTAATAGTACTACAGACAAGCATACACACTGACAGGTCAATGGCAAACCTATCTCATTGTTTAAAGAAAGACAAAAGACTGGTCAATAAAACTAAAAAACAAATTCAGGTCATACACCAGTCAAGCAAATCTTAAATTCACAATATAACGAAAACAACACATCTTTTCTTACGTACTGTGACGTACATAATTGTAATAGATTATCCAAAAGGAAAAAAAATGTGGGGCGGTAGTTCTGTCCATTGGTTGTTGATTATATTTTGAGATTGCAGATCGCAGTGGACTATGGAGGGGCAGGGTTTAAGCTGACTAAATGAGTGGAGAATTCGTGCCTACTTCACCAGAAAGAAGTCTGTTGTTTTCAATGAAAGATCCAGTTTTGACATTTTAATTAAACATTATGAGGTCAAATAAAAAAAAAAGAAAGAAAAGAAACGTATGACTGGATGAATTGTTCACAGTAAGATCTATAACATGCTTTGACAAAATGGATAAGGTGAACTGTCATTTCATTTAGGGATGCACCGAAATGAAAATTCTGGGCCGAAACCGAAACTTCTGGATGCACTTGGCCGAAAACCAAACCGAAAATGCTTTGTAATTATTATTTATTATTTGATTACATAATATAATTTTTAAATACTTTTTTAATTTAACTCAATAATTTTAATGATACTGAATAAAAAAAAACACAAGCCAATTAAATAACCACACTTTTACTGAAAGTAACAATAAAACTGGACAGAATTTATATTAATATTGGTAACACTTTACAATAAGGTCCATGGGTTAACATGAACTAAGAGTGAACAAAAATTCTCATTAACTAAAATTAATAAAGATGAATAAATACTGTAATAAATGTTTTGTTCATTGTTCGTTTGTGTTAGTTAATACATTAACTAACATTAACTAATGGAACCTTATTGTAAAGTGTTACCTTAATATTAAATAGGCCTATCAATATATTATTTTTATTCACTTCTATGTAACAGAATCAGATGTTTTGTTTTTTTTGACTAATTATCCAAATAATGTATAGTCCTACAAAGCTATTATTATCAGAGCATATGAGCAGAGCATAGCGTCACTGAAGGTAGCATCATTTTACCAGCGTTGCCCAGTACAGCTGTACAACAGCATATTACAGCACAGTAGCGCTACTGCAAACAGGAACAAGTATACTGCATAGACATTTCCTGTCAGTGCGTTATTTGAGCAGACTTTGCTTTTCCGGTGAGCATGAGCGGTACACGAGCACATTCATAGAGCGGAATATTGAGCGGAGCGTCAAACAGCGCAATGACGAGGAGAGTGAAACCTGCGCGCTGAACACTGCCGAGCGGGGCGGGGCGCGCCATATATATTATTATATGTATATTTTCGGCTCGTATTTTAGTTTCGTTTTTCTCTTTCAGACAATTTTCGGCGGCCGAAAATTTGGTGCATCCCTAATTTCATGCTTACTTTAAGTTAGCAACAAATCAGTTCTCATCTCAGAAATCCACATACTAAACTTGCCAAAGAAAACATGTAGGATGGGGACTGATTTTGTCCATCTGGAAATGACTGAATGGTGGGCGTGAGATATCACAATGGAGCCGTGTTGAATGTGAGTTTGCTATAAACACTGCCAGAATACCTATTTGTCTATTGATTAATGTATCCAATAGCTAGCATGGCCTAAATGATGTCACTGGACAAAGAAAGTTGTTATTGTGTTCGGATTAATGATTGCTAAGACAAACAACTGTTTTTCATTTATGGAATAACATTCACTGATGAATCTTTCGCTGACCTTGAATGTGCATTAATGCTTTGAATATGTTTTAAAGAGGCACAAGATACAGCACACTGTATATCTCACTATAGGCAAGAGAGGGGAGAGAAAAACAGTAAAAAGATCAAGGAACAGTAGTGAACCTCTGGTAAACCACACAAGTAACAGTGATGTTTATCACAGTGTCCCACACCACTAGCATCACTGCATGGCTGCTAAACAGAGGCAGGAAGACACTGCTGATTCACCCTCTAGATCAGGGTTCCTCAAATCTTGCCCTGGAGGTCCAATGCGCTGCAGAGTTTAGCTCCAACCCTGATCAAACTCCGCTACCTGTGATTTTCTAATGATCCTGAAGACATTGAATAGCATGCTCAGGTGTGTTTGATTAGGGTTAGAGCTAAACTCTGCAGGAAAGTGGATCTCGTGGGCCAGATTTGAGGATCCCTGCTCTAGATCAACATACATTCATTCACATACAGTGTTACTTTCTCTTCGGACAATGTCTTTACATGACTCATATTTCCACAATAATTTAGAATAAGATGTCCATATACTGAGAACACCGATTATATTTTGCAAAAGGTTTTTTATAACAAACAGCAGATTATTTTAGTCTTTGAATCATAAAGACTAATCTGACTGCATATGAATCCTGTCACTAAACGATACCTCAATGTGTGTTTGTACAATATATTTAGTATGTCACACCCAACTTGTGGTGTCAGAAACACAATGCATTCCATAAACGGGAGCAGTATGGAAACATTCTCAACCAGATTAAAGCCTGAAGCAGGGAATGACAGGAATGGTGTGAATTGTGTGAGGTTTAATTACCAACTACAACTGGCCCTGCAACACCAGCAAAAAAACACACGAACTAAGAACCTAATAAGTATGACTTGTTGTCTAACTAATTAATGTTCAATTAAGAAGGGAATCTCATTCGGTTTAATATATGAAGTTGCCTAACATATCAAATCCTTCACTTCTCTACCACCCTTGTTAAAATGTTTACTAGGGGTCGACCTATTAGCCCTTGTTATTCTTAATTTTGACATTAATTTTAATTTTTACACCAGATATATATATCGGTTCAAAATATCGGTTATCGTCTACTTGATCTGTAATAATCGGTATGGGCATCGGCCTTGAAAAACACATATCGGTCGACCCCTAATGTTTACCATGTCAAAAAATTGTTTCTGCCAAAACACCATATTTTCTACAGTTATTCATGCTACTGTGAAGCCATATTAAATATGGCTTAAAGAAAGTGTCAGTGCTGGTCATGATAACATCATATGGCAATGAACCATAAGAATAGACCTGGAATGGGATAGTTCAGCATTAAATTGAAATCTATGGAACACAAAATTAGATGTTAGTCAGAATGACACCCAGTCACCATTCACTTTCATTGTATGGAACACAGATGCAATTGAATGGAGACTGGGGCTGTCAGTCCTACATGCAGTCATACAGGTTTGAAAAGACAAAAAATACTACTACTAATAATAATAGACATCATTTACATTTTGGAGTGAACCTTTTAAGATTAATCAGCTGAGTTAGGGAAAAATACAAATACACTCAGGTGACACAATCACCTACTGGTTGATATTTACCTTGTAGACTTTCCCAAAGGCTCCATCCCCAAGTTCTCCCACGATCTCCCAAACCTCCTCTGGGTTGACATCTCTGTGAACGTGCTCATACTGTTTCTTCTTTTTCTCCGCGCCCAGCTTAAATATCTTCCGAAAATTGAAAAAGGACATTTTCTAAACGCAATCTAAATGACTATCGGTAAAAACAAAATGACTGACACGATATAAACTGTTAATACTGTACTAAACGAATCACTTGGGGAGTTGGCTAATGGGCTAGCTGTGGATGATCGATCCCCAGCTAACTCATTTAACGATACAGTTGCAGACAGCTCCAAGCAATCCAGTGAATGATGGCGAAGATATTAGTCTCTCTGAAAGTGACAGAGATCAGTCTTTATGTGGCATTTCGCGTCTCCATAACAGTGAATCATCAAGGCGAGCGACTCCTTCCACCATACAGGGATGGAAAAGTAACAGTCCACTTTCTCAGCTAGCTTCACAACGGTTACATGTGTGATCCTTTGTATTTACCACACCCGTCTAATCAAAAATACCACCTCCTAGTCAAACAAGCATCGACTATTCAAATATGTCGTTTAAAAACAACTACGGTAGAGTAAAATCCATAAGGCTGGAGGCGGTTAGGTAGCTAGCACACCGTAAAATTGCAGAGCGGATGCTGATGACCAAACTCCTGTCTGAGCTCAGTCTACTCCTCACGGGAGGGGTGTGTTTTACAGCTTAGCCAACCAAAACTGTTTCGATAAAACCGATTAAACAAACCATAGAACACTAGCAGGCCAGTGGACACTGCTCACGGTGTTAAGGTGGATGTTTGTCGCGCCTTGATCAACGGTCGCTCCCCTCGGGTCTCTCGTGACTAAACTTCTCGAGGATGTTGCGGGAAGACTCGAAGCGCGTGCGTTCGGATAGGGAAGGCGCGTGCCCGGCTGTGGAAAGACTGGCGCAGGCGCAGTTGGTGCTGACCGTGTAGCGTTCTGACCAGGTTGACAGACTGGGGGATTTGATTCACTCCAGTGAATCGATTCTCTTGAATCACTCAACTTTCCTTTAGTTCGTTCAGAAACGACACTTCACTGTTCATTCCGAATCTAGTTTAGACTTATTGTACTCGTTGTATAATCAGTATTTGAAAGCAAAAAAAAACAAAAAACAACAACAGTCACACACTTCAAAATGGAGACACACATGTCAGTGATTTTGGTTTATTAACAATTTGCTGCGTAAAGGCTTGCTTTGACATAGTTGGGAAAGGACTTGAATGAATGGCCATACACTGACATCTACTGGGGTAAACAGGGTAATGCAGAAGTAGGCTACGTGTCACACCTGGAAATGTCACTCATGTAGCCTAGTCAAAAAGTTGTGGGTTCTTCCCACTGCTCTTCTGTTATCCCTGAAAATGGAGAATGTAGATCGAATTTTGTCTGAAAGTCCCTCTATTGAAGAGCTGGAGGATATATTACATGGGGGTCAGCTATCCTGTAACCATGTCGATGAAGTGTGGCCAAATTTGTTTCTGGGGGACATGTAAGTGCATTTATGTGGGATTTCTCTCCTTCTTATGTGTTGATTAAAAGAAAACATTCACCCTTTATTATGTAATTCTTTCATGCAGGTACATGTCTCATGACAGATATGGCCTATGGAGACTGGGTATAACTCATGTTTTAAATGCTGCACATGGTAAAATGTGTTGCAAAGGAAGTGATGATTTTTATGGGACAACCGTAAAGTACTATGGTGTGCCGGCAAATGACCTGCCTACATTTGATATTTCATCATTTTTCTACCCTTCAGCACACTACATTCATGATGCTCTCAGCACAACAGGTGGTATGTTAAAAACAACAACATAATTTCCATTTTTTAAACAGTATGATATTTTTACACATGAATAACACTGGTTAGGATTTATTTTTTTACTTCTTAAAATTCATTTTAATTTTTTTGTTTTTTATTTATCAGTTAATAATTGAGAATATATAAAGTATTGAAGCATCTTTTTTCAACAGCTAAAGTGTTTGTGCATTGTGCTGTGGGAGTGAGCCGTTCAGCTGCTCTGGTCTTAGCTTACCTAATGATATATTGCAATTACTCTCTGGTGGATGCCATTTTGAAAGTGAAAGAAAGAAGATGGATCTTTCCAAACCGAGGATTTCTGAAGCAGTTGATGACTCTCAACAATGAATTAAACTGTAAGCTGCAGTCAAAGTAATTGATTTTTTTTTAAGTATGCAATTCAGAAATCTGTAAATTAAAAATAACATCTACATTTAAACAGCAGGCCTACTACTGATCAACAACCATAATTAACATAATTATAAACATTTTCTCTTATTTACAATAACAGCTTTGTGTCATACTTCTGTTAAACTTAATTCAATAAAATATGTAAGTAGTCCAAAGCAATATTTGTACTATATATGGTGGTCAATAAAGCGGTAATTTTTGGGCTCCGTAAATATTCCTTTTTAATTTAACTAATAAATGAATGACGTATTTCTTTATTTTATTATTATTTGATCATTAATAAACAATATTTAATTACTGAATACCTCACAACATTGGGCAATTAAACCTCAAAGTCTTTGTTTTATATGTCATTTATCAAAACTGAAGTTGTCCGAAAATGGTTAAGGACTTGAATCTTTCAAGGATTTGAATCTTCAACTGAACTAAAGTAGGCATATGCAAATGTATTCAAACTAAGCTGATCAGCAAACACTGTTACTCTGTTTCCCTCTTTGTTCCACTATGTAGTACAATACTCCAAATGTTCAGTGATGTTCACTCAACACAATTGTCACTTATTGTCCTGTTCTCTCGTCATCGGATGAATCATCTCCAATACAAACTTGACTTGTGGAACAGAACACAATGTCCTACCACAGAAATGGAATAAACTAGAATGGAAATTAACATAAAATATATCTAAAAAAAATAAATAAATAAAAAATAGGCGGGGTGCAAAGTGTGTAAATAATAATTAACAAATGTGAACGCTTTACAATAAGCTATCAATTCAGTAGCTATTAAAGGTTTCGATGTTATTATTTAGGTTAAAACCGATGACGATGTAGTAAAAACACGTAGGCTATGTGGTGCCTGTTTTTTCCGCGCTAGTCAGGATTGACCAATCAATGTGATTACTGGCCCAGACATTTTATTTAATAATAGTAATGTCGTAATGTATTTGCATTTGCTGTATGATACCATGAATTGGTATTAATATAATTAACATTTTTTTTCGTGTAAAAAATATATCCAGTAAGATAAAAACATCCGAAGATTTGAATGCGTCTCAATTGATGTTATTGACTTTCTGAGCCACCAGGCGCCCCCTGGAGGAGGTAAACATCGTACGACACAGAAATGAGCTGTAAGCACAGATATGGCAAGCCGTTTTAGCTTAAAATTATCCCAGTGTTACTCGTCGCAATTGCATTTTTACTAGTAACAATTCAATTAGAGAGCTCTACAATTAAATTCTTACTAGTAACAATGCCAGTTTATTTATTCTAATTCAATTATTACTAGTAAGAATTCCAATTACAGAGCTCTCTATTTCAATTCTTACTAGTAACAATTTAAATTAGAGAGCTCTACAAATGAATTTTTACTAGTTATATGTTTCCATTGACTTCCATTCCTTTTTAATTACAGAGCTCTACAATTGACATTTTACTAGTAAGTATTACAATTAGAGAGCTCTCTAATTGTAATCCTTACTAGTAAGAATTCCAATTAGAGAGCTCTCTAATTGTAATCCTTACTAGTAAGAATTCCAATTAGAGAGCTCTCTAATTGTAATCCTTACTAGTAAGAATTCCAATTAGAGAGCTCTCTAATTGTAATCCTTACTAGTAAGAATTCCAATTAGAGAGCTCTCTAATTGTAATCCTTACTAGTAAGAATTCCAATTAGAGAGCTCTCTAATTGTAATCCTTACTAGTAAGAATTCCAATTAGAGAGCTCTCTAATTGTAATCCTTACTAGTAAGAATTCCAATTAGAGAGCTCTCTAATTGTAATCCTTACTAGTAAGAATTCCAATTAGAGAGCTCTCTAATTGTAATCCTTACTAGTAAGAATTCCAATTAGAGAGCTCTCTAATTGTAATCCTTACTAGTAAGAATTCCAATTAGAGAGCTCTCTAATTGTAATCCTTACTAGTAAGAATTCCAATTAGAGAGCTCTCTAATTGTAATCCTTACTAGTAAGAATTCCAATTAGAGAGCTCTCTAATTGTAATCCTTACTAGTAAGAATTCCAATTAGAGAGCTCTCTAATTGTAATCCTTACTAGTAAGAATTCCAATTAGAGAGCTCTCTAATTGTAATCCTTACTAGTAAGAATTCCAATTAGAGAGCTCTCTAATTGTAATCCTTACTAGTAAGAATTCCAATTAGAGAGCTCTCTAATTGTAATCCTTACTAGTAAGAATTCCAATTAGAGAGCTCTCTAATTGTAATCCTTACTAGTAAGAATTCCAATTAGAGAGCTCTGCAATTAAGCATATCTTTCATTTGTTTTTTACTAGTAAAAAACAAATGAAAGATATGCTTAATTGCAGAGCTCTGTAATTGAATTATAGAGCTCTCTACTTTAGTTCTTACTAGTAACAATTGAATTAGAGAGCTCTCTAATTGTAATTCTTACTAGTAAGGATTGATCTGTAGAGCTCTCTAATTGAATTCTTACTAGTAAGAATGTAATTGCAGAGCTCTCTAATTCAGTTAGAGAGCTCTATAATTCA
>NW_015633185.1:774204-787462 GCF_001515625.1 Sinocyclocheilus rhinocerous | reverse complement strand
TTATACTAGTAAGAATGCAATTGCAGCGATCTCTAATTCAATTGCAGAGCTCTCTAATTGAATTGTTACTAGTAAGAATTGTATTAAAGAGCTCTCTAACTGTAATTCTTACTAGTAAGAATGTAGCTGTAGAGCTGTCGAATTGCATTCTTACTAGTAAAAATGTAATTGTAGAGCTCTACAATAGCGATTCTTACTAGTAAGAATTGCATTGTAGAGCTCTCTTTTCAGCGCGACCTCATTATGATAATTGCGCCTCATGCATATTAATAAAACGGGTGACTGTCTGTTCCAATAGCCTTGTGGGCAGTCCGTCGATAACACCGTTGCGCTACGGGTATCCTGAGTTTGAATCCCGGGTCGTGGATCCTTCTGATCCCACACCCCTCCCCCCAATTCACTTATACTGTCCTATTGGAATAAAGGCAAAAATGCCAAAAATAAATCTTAAAAAAAGAAAATGGGGACTCAAGCAGCTTGTTCAGTCAAGCAGCTTTTAATGATGAATAGCAGCGCTGAGGCTCTAATGATCTATTAAGTATTATTATATATTGATTAAAATCATTATAAAATGATTATGCTTTACAGAGAAGAAATATAGGTAGTCTATGTAGCTACTGTAAGTTATTTTTAATATATATATATTATTATATTATATTATTGTTATTTTAAAATAAGATTTGAAAATAAGCTGTTTTACCAAAGTAACTTATTTGTTTGAGATTCAGTCATACACTACGCATCCCTCTAGTGAACTCGAATCTGCCGTACATTACATAACACATCTTTCACTTTTTCTATAGGGCCATTGCTCAAAATAGAAATGCTTTGATGAAAATGGGTATCACTCATGTCTTAAATGCTGCCCATTCCAAGCAAGGCAGCATTGGTGACCAGAGTTATTACGGCAATACAATTGTGTATTATGGCATCCCAGCAGAAGACTCTTCATCATTTGATCTTAGTGTGTACTTTAAACTGGCGGCTGATTTCATCCACAAAGCCTTGAGGAAGAAGAACGGTAAGTGACCACAGTCAATTATATTAATGTAATGCTAAAATACAAATGGGAATCTAAATGCATTGGGGAGAATTCTGAAGTCCACTCTGAAACTACAACACTGATTCGTATAAATAGTCAATAAGTATTTTTACAACTAACCCATATGACACCAAAACCATCAGTGTTTACATGGTTTGAACAAAAATTGTTGTGTTATGCAACAAATAGTTTTGTTTTACATTATTTAGAAAAAAAAGAAAAGAAACTCATTCTGTTGTAGTTACTTCTGTTATACTCTAAAAAAAATGTCCTCTTTATCTTTCAATTTCCCTCTAAACCTGATAAACAGCTCATGTTGAAAATTAATTATAATAGAGATATCCATATTTCAGAAAAATGAAATGGTTCAGTACTAACAGCTTCTGACAATTACGGTGTCTTTTATCCATAGGAAAAGTGCTTGTTCATTGCATCATGGGAATGAGTCGGTCTGCCACACTGGTTCTAGCATACCTTATGCTGCGTCAGCGTCTTACTCTCCCTACTGCCATCCAAACAGTTGTACTGCGACGAGCAGTCTATCCTAACAGGAACTTTTTGAGCCTTCTCCTGGATTTGGACATTCAGCTACATAGAAAGCGAATGCTGTGTCCTATTCTCTGACAGAAAAACACATATGTCATGAACACAGATACACATGCATTTATTTTATATAACTAAAGGGTGAGGAGGTATGTATATATATATATACAGTATATATATATATATATACTGTATATAGTTTCATAGTAAAACTTGTGCCTTTCAGGTTTAGTGTATGTATAGACCATCTTTGTACTTTTCCATACATTTACAAGGTTATTAAATAGTTTAGCTATAAAACACTTTAATATTGAATGAAAGCTTTAATATTTTAACTTAATTGACATCTGACATGTTTTCAGTCATATTAACATGGGTGACTTTAATGTACAATGTAGTGTAAATAAAGTAAATGAGAATGTTTCTTTTTTATGAAAGTCTATATGATATATTCAGTTTGCAGCTCTATGAACCACAGCACACAAGTGCCACATGCTCCTCACACTGTAAATAATATTTAACAGTGGGGTCAGTATTCAGCGTAGAATACCAAATTAAGCAGTATTAAATGATTGAATTGTGGTTTATTATTCAGCTGCAGAGAAAACCCTCACTGTGAGCAGTATTAGCTTTTACATTGCTTTTGGCAGCCACATTTGGAGAAATATGCAGGCCAAGCACAACACTCTTCTGTTGACTCAATCCTAAAAGCCTTGTTTAAATGACTGAGCAGCATTCGCTGATGTGATTTTAATGCACCTTTTTGTTTTAATAGCAGAATAATGTGTTTCATTCAGCTCATTGATTCACAGAAGTTCCTTTGTTATCTTGGAGAATATTTAATGGTGTATAAATGCACAGTTTTGTTAAATGCACTGTATACTTACATTTAATTGCACATTAGACTCAATTGACTATGAGCAGGATGAATATTGAATTTATTACACTGTTAGATATATCTGCCTACGTTAAGTATTTTTGAAAGTTTAATAACTGCACTAGTGGATTTACATTCAGATGTTTCATACAAACAAGGTGCCAAATAAACTGAATATTCATATGTATGTGTTCAAATAAAAAAATGTGAAAGTTCTTTGGTTTTTGGTGTGGTTTTTTTCCTTGTATTCTCATAATAGTTGTGAACAAACTAAATGCAATTTCTAAAATAAAATAAAAATGTTTTATGATATGTAATATATTTCTATTGATTTATCTCACTTTCAGATAGATACTCTATGAAAAGCGACATGCTCCTCCCACTGCAAATAATAGAACTAAATGCATGTGTCAGTTATAAACTGTAAATGACCCTGTCTAAAGTACAACATTATTCATGTAGTTTTGCTTTATTTTCCCTTGTGCTTCTGGCTGTTTCCAACAGGGCGCAGTGCTGTGCCATGAAATGTTTGCAAATAAGGGTTTCTTCCAACAGTGTAATTAGATTAATTAAAATCTTGCTGTTTTTTATGCTTAGTATCCTTCCATAATATTTTTCTTCTTCTTTTCATCTGATATCCTTCATATGCTACATTAACACATCCACATTCAAAGAAAATGACATTGTCAATGACATTTCATTATGCAGATGTACTTGTACGACCCCATAACCCAACCTACCAAAACTGTAACAGCATTAACTGGACGAGCCAGCATGACCTGCAGCTGTGCAGTCAGAGGAAGCAGGACCAACACGAGTCCCCGGACACACATTGCTTTCAGAGAACATTCAATTAAGACACTACTCTGCTTCCTGATTAGCTGCTTGGCATACACTGTACAATGATAAATCATGGAAGCAGTTGAGAAGAGAAACAGAGAACAGATGCAAGCAGCTATGCCAAAGTGTGTGTATATATTTTCAGCTAAGCTAAGTCATCTCCTGATCTGACTGTGGAAGAACCAGAGGCACAGAGGGGGTGACGTTGATGACCACATTAGTGTCACACAAGTGCTCTGGAAAGCAGATGCATCTGTACATGATTACATCGTGTCAGTGTTTTCTCAGGGAAAACTGTCAAGCCTAAGATATCATAGATAAAAAGAACAAACAAACAAATCAGCCCAGCAGCAACATATATTTTGGCTAAAACAAACTGCTTTAAAGAAATAGCAATAGTAAAGCATAGCTAAATACATATTCAACTTTTTATATGCTTTTGAAAAAAGTATGTTATGCTCGACAAGTCTGCATTTATTTGATCAAAACATACAGTAAAACAGTTTAATAGTGAAACACTATTACAAATGAAACTGTTTTCTATTTTAATACATTTTACAATGTAATTTATTCCTGTGATGGCAAAGCTGAATGTTCAGCAATCATTACTGCAGTCTTCAGTGTCACATGATCCTTCAGAAATCATTCTCATATGCTGATTTGGTGCTCAAGAATCATTTCTTGTTATTATCAATGTTGAAAACAGTTGCTGTCTAATATTTTTGGGGAAACTGATACAATTTTATTTGAAATGGAAACTGTAACATTCTAAGTCCTTATGGTCATTTTTTAAAATCAATTTATGCATCCTTCCTTCCAAACGTTTAAACAGTAGAGTATATGTTATTGTATGACTATTTACTTTGAATTCAGGAAGTCTCCATGACTTTAAAAACCACAAAAGAAAAGCAGTCTGAATGATTCTTGGATCGGATCTACCACGGTAATTTGAAATTGGCAAATTTGGACCACTCAATACAAATTACATACGTTGCTTTTCCAAATAAACATTAAAGAAAGCCAAGCTTAGTCATTATAATGCACTTCAGTGTATTCTTTGATTCACCAGGACAAGGACTTTAAAAAAGAAACAGAAAAGTCTATTAAATTCCATGAAACATACTATGTGTTTTTGTGATTCTTCTGATACAGTATGAGGTTTCAATAATAGTAAGTAATAATCACCTCTTGAGGAAGAACAGGTGTATGTGGCTTTCACACCCAGGCCTTTAATTCCTTTTTATTAGCTTCATAAAACCATAATTACTACGGGGCTCAAAACCTATTTTACCGGCATGGAAAGAACAACTCGTAGTTAAGTCTTTTCCTGTTTTACACATATAACCTAATTTACTGAAGCATTTGAGCACTAACTAAACAGTTTCAGCTGGAGTGCAAAGAAGACAGCGTATCTTTGAGAGGGATATCTGATACGCTCCAATTACGAACATGTCACTGCACTTGCATGTGCAAAGATCTCACCATTTATCAAAGACTCGCCCTCAAGGCAAATGAAAGGAACATCTGGATTTCAAGAGTGTTTAACCTAGCAGCTGGCGAGACCTCATGAGATGTCTATTTCCCTGCACAATGACTCATGATAAAGATGCATGCGTGCAATGAAAGCCGCTGATGACCCACCTTTACCTTCGTCTGCACTGCAAGAGTGATTTACTATATTGGGAGTCTAGCCAAGATATACACAATATGTGCAGAACATGCTCAAAAGATCATTGTCTAGGGAAAGACAGTCTTCTAAAAGCAAACCTGACTGCCCACTAAGACCTGGAAGAGCTCTTTGTATCCAGGGAGGTTTATAATTATACACCATTTAAAAAAAGAAACAGCCTCCAGAGACATATCTGTGGACTGGCTGTCGACAACGTCCCTGACCAAGGAGAGAAGTGCAGGCAATCTGAGAACGAGGGAAAAAAAGGGCCACCGGCTGCAAAATGTAAGTTCACAAAAGATTTTAGAGGCTTTTAGAAAGTAACATTTTGGTGTTTTGGAGAGCTATTACGGAAGCTAACCTCACTGAATCACACGGCTCTGTCGTCGCACGTTTTCTTTCCCACACCTGAGCTGTAAACACATTTGCCACAAGAGTCAAGAAATCCTAAGTGGAATGATATTCCATAAAAAGCCCTCAGTATTCATTTTAATGATGTTAAGAGCTGAAGGGGAGTGTCAATGCACTCTCAGCCTCTTAGCAACAAGAAGATTTCACGAGCAATGGCCTCAGGTGGGCTCAACTAGTTTGATGGGCTACTGGAGAATGCATCTGAACTGCATGTCAGGCAACGTGATAATATCCAAAACCGTACTGCAATTTTTAAATCAAAAATGTACTTTTAAAAATATTTTTGGGCCAGGATGTCTCTCAAGGAGCTGTGTGCCTATGAAACACCATCCGTTGCCGAAATGCAGAACTTCCTGTTGGCTGACAGACGGCCCACTGGACATGTCAACCAAGTGTGGCCTAATGTGTACATTGGCAATGAGTATGTATTATGTTTTCTGTTCAAATGGAAATTGAATGAAAATGTACAGAACTACAGATGTTCGCTGTGTTTGTGTTTTCTCAGGGTTGCGGCACGAGACAAGTCAATGTTGTATAATATGAGGATCACACACATTGTGAATGCTGCTAGTGGACCCCCTCATGTCAACACTGGAGCCCGCTTTTACAGAGACATGGATATTGATTACTATGGAGTGGAGGCTGATGATTCCACAGATTTCATCATTAGTGTGTTTTTCTATCCCACAGCAAGGTTTATACGAGCTGCGTTGTCAAAAAACGGTGAGTTAAATTGGAGGAAACATTCTCATGAACATTCTTAATGCAATATTCAATAACATATCACCGGCAAGTCTGTAACTATGTGCAATATAAAAAATCATTACCTTGCTTTGCCCTACTTGGGGAATGCTTCATTTTCCCACCTAAGTCGCGCACTACGACTACTACAACCCAGCAAATGTGGCCCTTTTTAGTTTAAAAATGACATGTTTCCATGTTCCTCTGTTTTTATTTCCACTTTACAACTTCTTTTTCGAATAGTTGTTAAAATCGGCGGTGCAAATACAATCCCCAGATTGTACATTGCATTCAGAAATGACAAATGTACAAATGAAAATGTAATTCATTTTTTAATTTTCAGCTCTTTTATTTATTTTTGTGCTTTGGCTAATTAGGTCATTAGAAACAATTACCTATCACTCTCCCTTTTCATTATGTGAATGTTTATTAAAATTCATTATATTAAAACTGTACCTACAGTTGATTATAAAACTGACTTGACCTGAGATCAAGTTTGAACAGTATGACCTTAAAAAAAAACATCATGTCTAATGGCACTGAAGCATTCTTTTGGCTATAGCCTACTAAGAGGCATTTGCACTGTAAAAATGTCATGCAATTCTGTTCTGTTCTTCAGGAAGAGTATTTGTCCATTGTCTGATGGGAGTGAGCCGCTCTGCCACCCTGGTGTTGGCCTTCCTCATGATCTATGAGGATCTGACTCTAATGGAGGCCATTAAAGCTGTACGGCAACACAGGGACATCTGTCCTAATCCTGGCTTTCTTAACCAGCTTCGACATCTTGACATGAGCCTCGTCCGAGAGAGGAAGAAAAAACTGGAAGCTTACAAATTGTAACTGAAATCTTGGTAACAATGTGATGAATCCCATTTCAAGCACACATCCCTTAAGGGCCTCCTGCCCCGTGGCCTTGACCCAGTTCTATTGGGCCAGATCTTATTTGCTAATATCCATTGTAGTGCAATGGCAAAGTGGGTATCAGAAGGCAAAATTGAAGGGTTTCCCCATAAATAGTGAATAACCTCCAAAGGGCAGCAGGGTCACAAAATAAATGGCAGGTTTTTTAATTTCTTCCAGATGAGTTATACTTTGAACTTGTCTCGAAATGAGCCAGCAAGCATGTTTTTTTTTTTACTGGAGTGAAATGAAACGTTGTGGCTTGCTCTTTATCATGGGAAGGTTGAGGAGCCATGCATGGCAACATGACTTAAGGGTCGGTCCCCTGTAGTGAGTTTCTAATGGGTATCATATGCTTCAACATATTTATGGTTTCTGGTCAAATCCACTGTGTTGTAAGCCACAGAATTTTTATGAAATTGATGACCAAACAACAATGTGATAATAAAAGAATTGAAATGTCTCAGTTCAGTGGAACAGACCAAAAATGTCACATTGTTCCCTCTGAAATATATCTTTTCTTGTTGACAATGGAAATAAATGACATAGTACAGAATTATGGAATTGTGTATTTTGTTTTGAAAGAGGACATCTGTTAATTTTCACCTAATTTCCCATTGGTGACTGTGAAGGCAAACATGATGACAGAAGCAGAAAGTTCAAATGAATACAAACTGTCCCATGAAAATGTGCATTGATCATTCTACTCAGAACACATGCATTGAATTAACAGAATATACGGCTATATCATTGATTCCAGAGATTTCTAACTCTTTTTTTTTTTTTGACAGAAAAGCTCCTAAAGACAAACCATCTGCCTCTCAAATGCAGGCAGTGTGAGAGGCGCCATCTATATCGGGTCTGCTGCTGACAAACAGACAGCCTTTCAGACCTGTCAGTCTTATCTGGCCCGGCCTGTACACCGGAGATGAGTAAGTACTGAACCGTCACAGCCTTAAACTATAGGTGCCTGTGTCTGCAGTTTATTCTATATATGTGAATGATGTAATTAAAAACATGAAGACGTGTTAAACAGCCACTCATTTCAGGTCAACGGCTCGTGATAAAGGACTCCTCTGATCTGGGAATCACTCATGTTGTAAACTGTGCCGACGGGCCGCATCGCATCAACACGGGCGCCCAGTTCTACTCAGACATGAGTATAAGTTACTGTGGACTGGAGGCTTCAGATCACCCACAGTTTGATTTGAGCCAGTATTTCTGCTCCACTGCATCCTCCATTAAAACAGCACTCACTCAAAATGGCAAGTCTGACTTCCTTGACCTTTTTCGGGCTAATTTTGTCAGTGATTGCATAGAAATGAAAATAAGCAGAGCAAAAGAATAAATGGAACAGTGCAAAGTCAGTGGCGATACAGTCATTTGAGTAAATGACAGAGTAAATGACACGATGACATTTTGATGACACCCTTTTAAGATGAACAAAAGCACTGAACAATCTCAAAAAAAAAACAAAAAAAACAAAAGGTTTGGGGTTGGTAAGATTTTAAAATGATTTTATGCATGCAGTTTCATATCAAATTATGAATCAACTTTCATGGAAGATGAACTGCTGTAATGTAGTATGGCTGTAATACTTTTTCAACAGAGAGAAGCTATAAATAAGATCATTGTGCTGCTATCTCAGGCATGACGTATGAACGTCACTCCCCACATACTGCGCACATATTTCTTTACATTTTCTACATTTCACACATATGCTATAACATACTTTACAGGAGTATATAAACCAAAGTCTAACGGAAATGTAGCTCGAGACACAAATTTTTTTGGAACGTGCTGGAATGATTTGAAATTCATGAAAATTAAGACCTCGTCTCACAGTAATAGAGCTGCTTTTGTGGGAAAGAAAGAAGATTTCAAGGTTGAAGAAATAAGTGAAGCTGACAAAACAGTAAAAGGAATTCAACATCAATTTAATGACTTCCCTGTCAGGGTGAGTGATGGTGGTGACTGAGTATGAGAGGAGGGGGAAAAAAACATCCAGTGCTGATGGTTTTGAAATCATCTCTCTCCGGAGATGATTCATGTGTCTTTTTCACATATCTGGGAAGCGAAAAGCAATTACCATTCCATTTGCAGCAGCCAAGCTCGCATTACAGAGACTGTGTTAAACTCGGTTCAAAAAAGAAACACCTTTTGGATTAAATTACAAGCACAGCTCTACAGAGATTTCCTATTTTTGTCAAAATTTAGTCACTGGGCTCCAGGAAGGACAGCTGCCTGTAGGAGGGCTCGCAGCAGGCAGTGTAAGGAGGGAATAATTGACTGGTGGAATTGGGCCCAGGCTGTACCGTCTCCTCTGGGACAAAAGTCAGATTCACTGGCCTTTGACTGAAGCTGCCATCTTCCTCCCTTGTATCTGTCACGAACCACAAACATGACAACACAAGCACGATCTGTGATGAGAACATGATTTTTTTTGGTCAAATTTGCATAATGATGTGATATTCCACTCCTCAGGGCTATGGGGCATGTTTGAGGGGTGTCTTATAGACCAATTTTTCCCATGTAGATTTTGAGCAATTTTTAAGGAGCTAACATGCTGCGCAGAGATATACAAACAAGCTTTCCGTTCATAACGGGGGTTTATACTGACAGTGAGGGACCATTTTCACATTTCTGGTTTTGGAATGTTTGGAATAAATTGTAGCAGGGTTAACTTCTATACAGACGTACGTGGGGGACCACAGCAAATATCATTTTTGTGTCCCCATATTGCTTCAATATTCTCAAAACATGGGAATATAAAGCAATATATGAATGACCTTGGACCACAAAACCAGTCATAAGGGTAAATTTTCAGAAACTGAGATTTATATATCAACTGAAAGCTGAATAAATAAGCTTTCCATTGGTGTATGGTTTGTTAGGATAGGACAATATTTGGCCGAGATACAACTATTTGAAAATCTGGAATCTGAGGGTGCAAAAAAAAAATCAAAATATTGAGAAAATCGCCTTTAAAGTTGTCTAAATGAAGTTCTTAGCAATGCATATTACTAATCAAAAATTTTATTTTAATTTATTTACGGTAGGAAATTTACAAAATATCTTCATGGAACATGATCTTTACTTAATATCCTAATGATTTTTGGCATAAAAGAAAAATCAATAATTTTGACCCATACAATGTATTTTTGGCTATTGCTACAAATATACCCCAGCGACTTAAGACTGGTTTTGTGCTCCAGGGTCACATATAGTGTTGCAAATATAAAATAATTTTTCTTAAATAATAATAAAAAAAAATTCTCCTAGAAATACCATTCATGACAATGTCTGTTTTAGTTAGTTTACATACTAGAATAGCATACAGATACTCGATTAGCCTGATTAGCTTAATTTATATACATTTGCACTTGCCGGGCAGAGAGTTCCTCAGGGGCAGGGGCTCAAATGTAAAATAGCGCCAATGTAAAAAAAAACAAAAAACATTATATATATATATAGTTTCTTATGCTCATCATGGCTGCATTTATTTGATCAAAAATGTAATATTGTGAAATATTCTTATGATGTAAAAATAAAGTTTTTCTATTTTAATATACATTAAAATCTAATTTATTCCCGTGATGCAAAGCTGAATTTTCAGCATCATTACTCCAGTCTTCAGTGTCACATGATCTTCAGAAATCATAATCATATGTTGATTTATTATCAGTGCTGGAAACTGTTGTGCTGCTTAATATTTGTTTGGAACCTGTGATACTTTTTTTCAGGATTCTTTGAAGAATAAGTTATAAAGAAGAGCATTTATTTAAAATATAAATCTTTTCTAACAATATACACTACAGTTCAAAAGTTTGGGGTCAGTAAATTTTTATTCTTTCTTTTTTGAAAGAAATTAAAACTTTTATTCAGCAAGAATGTGTTAAATTGTTAAGAAGTGATAGCAAAGATTTATATTGTTAGAAAAGATTTATATTTTGAATAAATGCTGTTCTTTTTAACTTTTTATTCATCAAAGAATCCTGAAAAAAAGTATCGCAGTCTCCAAAAAAATATTTGTCAGCACATCTGTTGCCAACATTGATCATTCTTATAATAAATCAGCATATTAGAATGATTTCTGAAGATCAAATTTTAATATATTTTAAAATCAATTTTATTTCTGTGATGCAAAGCTGAATTTTCAGCATCATTACTCCAGTCTTCAGTGTCACATGATCCTTCAGAAATCATTCTCATATACTGATTTATTATAAATGCTGGAAACAGTATTTTGGACCAAATACATGGAGCTGCATTGGTGTCTATAGCCAGAGGTCACAAATGCGCCACTCCCCTCATCAGCTCCTGTGCTGCATTTTGCTAAGGTCACAACTCATAGATCAATAGCCTAAAAATATCATTTGAAATGTGCAAGCTATTCTGGGCCAAGCAAACATGCCGTGTCTGCTCGGTACAAACGGACCACCCCAGGCTGTTAATATTGGAGGCGAGCACCACACCATTAGGGGGACAAATGTAATCTTTTTTTCATGTTTACAAACACAATCACTGATACACTAAGTGGTATATTTTGGAAATCCAATCTTTTGGATGTTTGAAGAGAGAGGAGCAATTGTTCAGACCACAGGAAATACAGGCCCTGTAAATCTTGATATTTCCACAGGCCCTAACTATAGAAAGCCAAAGTTTCAACATACTAGCTTATAAAATGCATTTGCAAAATCTACTGAAAATTGACATCTGTTTTGACAGAGCATTTCAACTGTCATATCAGTGTAATCATGCATACTTGCAATGACAAAGTTTTAAGACACTGACACCAGAAGCCTTGTGAAAATAATTAGTCAAGTGTTTGCTTTCAGGCTGAACTAATAGAGCCTGCAGATCAAAAAACAGCTTTGACAGCTTTTACAGGTCCCCTATTAGCTGCATTAAAACTATAACATGCAATTAGAAGACAAATGTTGCATGATGTTTATTTTTTCCTTCCTCTCTAAGGCATAATAGTACATGTTCAGCAATAGGAATTAAAAGGAAGGCATTCAAAGAACACTTACACTAGTGCAGATTCATTTAGAAAGTGACTGTACATGAGCATTTCGAACGGCCAGGAGAATATAGATAGATCTTGTCCATGTCTAAATTAGTAAAAAAGACATTAAAGCCACTAGCAACACTATTACGTCAAATAGATTGTGTAAAAGGTTTAAGTCGGGATAAAAGTGAGGTTCAAGAATTTGGTTTGATGTTAGACAGCTCTAGATTGCCATCAGCTTCAGAAACATGGAACGAAACGTTTTCAGCGCAGCAGAGGGGAAATGGAATAACGTTGCTAATGCTACCTAGGCTTGAACATTGATTACTATGGAGTGGAGGCAAAAGACTTAGCTTCTTTAAACCTCTCAGTTTCTCTCCCCTGAGCTCAATTTATTGACCATGCACTCAGCAAAGCAGAAAGTAAGTAAAGAGAGAGACGGGGCATGTTAAATCTCTTTAGATAAGAGGGAAGTAACAGGTATTCAAGGACTCAATCAAGTGAGCCCTGTAGAATTCGAATAAGAGGCCCAAAAAGCAGAACTGATGGAGGCAAATGTTCCTGATGCAGCTTCTCCGAGGAGAGAACGCTGCTCTCTTGTTGGATTATTAGCGCTGACCTATGAAATCAGCACTAATATCAGTGACTGAGATACATTCTTGTGTGCGCAGACACTGTAACCCAATGGAAAATGGGAGGTGACCTGGAATTCAATTGGATTATCCTAAAAATCATTTAATCACTTTACTTTAGTTTAGGCCATTTGGCTTGAAGTCAGTTAGTTAAAGATTTAAGGAATGGTTACAGTTTATTGAAATAGCATGAGGAAATATGTAGCAATTTCTTTCAGACACACAGCCAGCTACTTTGTTTCTGGGGTGTATTTAATGATTTGTAATGTTTGTACAGTAGGATAAAATGGTCGAGGTACTTCCTTTGGCTCTAGAACACTGTATCCAGCACAAATATTTAATATTTGTAGTCAAGGGCTATACTGGTTCATTTTTATTGCAAAGGCAGTTGTGCTGTTGCATTAGATACATGTTAGTGATTTCCAGCTAAATTTATCCATCCTCCACAGTCAAAAGCATCCGTTTCTCTATTCAGTAGTCCTTGCACTCTACAAGATTGTTTCCAACCATAACAATGCGTTTGAAAATCTGTTGGCTGTAATAGATCCTTTCAAGAAAGAAATTATGAGTCACGATGAGCAATGAGATGAAA
>NW_015633185.1:760427-774082 GCF_001515625.1 Sinocyclocheilus rhinocerous | reverse complement strand
CTTACGTCAAACTGCCATTCTGTACAGGTACAAAGGCTACAAAATAAGCTATACAAACAGACACCGATACAATTTACCTTTTTACATGCCATCTGTTTTGTCTATCAACAAGGCTACTTGCTCTACATTTCAGTAAAATATAAATCAGATGTTTTATAAAGATTAAAAAAAAAATCTACAGATGGAATGAAAATGTAAGTTGAAAGGCATTTCATAAAAGACCAACTTTGGAGTAAATTGACACTCATAATAATAATTTTGCGACTCTGCCCCATTTGAAATGTTTTCGTTTACGCTTCCCCTTTGATTTAGATTTCTACATGTACAAATACTGACATTGACTGTTCTTTGCTATTGTGACAGAAATTGCTTTAAATTGTATAAAAACAGAAAGCTGCCTCAGGTAAAGAAACTTATCATCAAGTAACAAATTATACATAATTAGCAATAGAACCTTCCAAGCCGAGCATGACGATGTTTTCAAATCTTTACAGTATTAGAATCAACAAAAATAGAGTTTAATTTTTCCTTCCATACGAGGGAAACCTAACCAAGGCCATACATTTAATATAAAATTGCTTGCTATTAAGCACAACACTGTACAGTACTACTTTGATGCACTGTCACTAACAAAGACGTTATAGCATGCTAAGTATAACCTTACATTTAAAAAAATATAAAAGTAGATTTACAATAATTTAAATAATAGGAAGGCATGAGTACAGACTTACATATATAACCTTGCGATTGCTAAAGGTACATTGAAAAGGCTCTTTTGTCCAAAAACATACATTGCAGGCACATTTAAAGGTTCCATAATGCAGGTTCCAACTTAAAGAAAATGTAACCTCCATTCAACTGCAATGCAGTTCGGGGGAGATTTACGCTTACACAAATGTTACATTTTAAATCTTATGCTGTAAGGCTTCCCATAAACAGGGGAAAAAAGCTAAAATGTAGCCAATAAACAACTTTTTTGCATTCTTACCAAGTGCTGGTTCTTTCAGAAAGATCCATAAAAGCGAACATTAACTATGAAAATAAGAACAAACTAAATACCTCAAGTCAACTAGCTGACTTTGCAACATCATGACGCTTCACTTTCAGGTTGCTGATTATCGTCTCATATAAGGCCCGTTTAAGGGTTGTTTGGACATGCCAGTATTCACATAACCATGATGACCTGCTGGGCTGTACATCATATTGCCATGGGGAGGAGCCTGCATGGGCTGCTGTGGGTAAGGCTGAGTACCCATCATGCCCATCTGCATAGAGTACTGTGGAGATTGATTCATATAGGTAGGATTGCCATGGTAGCCTCCGTTCATCATGGGCTGCGTCACTCTGTAAGTGTTCATCGCCATATTGACATTCACGTTCATCGAGTTGACATTGTAAGCCGGGGCGGGCATGAGGTTTACCCCCATGTTCATCCGCGACGGCATAGCCAGCGTCCTCCCAGGAGCCTGCATGGCTACAGTCTGAGGACCCCTACCATACATCTGCTGCTGGTGGTGGGGTGGCAGAGGGGCTGATTTGGAGCGGATTGACACGGGGTGGTGGTGGTGATTCTTGGGGGCCATTTGCGTTTGCAGTCTCTGAGATTGGGCCAGGTTCATGTTGGGTGTAGCCATGTTGCGCTGCAGCATCATGGGCGGTGATGTCATGTTGGGCGGAGGAGTCACAGTAGCCTGTGACTGAGGACCTCCACCAGGTTGCGACAGCGACACCAGCGCGGGATTGTGAGGACCGAGCTGCGTGGACAACGAGCCGTTGTTGTTTGCATAGGATGAGATGGAGTGTGAGGCAGAATGGCTGAAGGGCAAGGAGTGGTCCATGATGGTATTGGTGAGCTGTTGTAGTTTATGCAGGCTGAACGTAGCTGAGTGTTGACCATAGTGTCCACCTCCATACTCTCCCTGCCCCATTCGGTCATACAGGCCCAGGTTGCTGGAGGGATTGTTTGATTCTGGGATGTCAGGCAGCTGCATGGGTGGAGGGAAGTTGGCCGGCATGGAGCAGTGCGACAGAGGCTGCTGGTACTGGTGTTGTGGGTGTTGGTGATGTTGATGGTGCTGGTGATGGCTGTGGTGGTGACTGTGGCTATGCCCGTGCCCATGCCCATGGCCGTGTGGATGGCTGGGCTGCCTCTCCGGCACACAGCCTTGCGGAGACTTCACACTGCATCCCTGAGGGGAGCTCATGCTGGTTTGCTGGAGCATGCTGCAAGCGCCAGCATTGTTCACCACAGGACCGGCCATCTGCTGGGACACAGCACAGCTGCTCTGACTGTGGCTGCCACCGGAGGAGAGGTTGCCATAGGAACAGCTGCTCTGGGAGGAGGCGCCCGCTCCTGCTCCCGTGCCACAAATGCTGTTACCCAGCGTTGAGTCGTAACTACTGGGATTCTCGTAATTCTCGGTGGTGCTCTCAATGCTACCTAGGTCACTGAAGCCACTGTCCACCACCTGCTGAGAGTGGTCTGACACCGAGGGCACATCCATTATTGGACTAGTCTCCATGTTGTTATGAAGCGAGTGCACCGAGACAGTACCCTGATCAGGACTGATCTGCGTGTAACCATTTTCTAAAATGGACACTGCTGGACTGTTGACTGACCGTACAGATTGGCTCGGGTGAGAATGGACAGAAGACAGAGGGCTGCTGTGATTTGACTGCTGGCAGTCGTCCACAGGAGTCATCTGAGGGCTCTGCTCAACATGAACATACCGCTGTAGGCTGTGGCAGGCCTCCTGAGTCTCCACACAATCCTGAAAGTGCCTCTCCTGCTCAGACTCTTGAGTCAGAGACTGCACTGCTTGGGCTGTCTCCATGTCAAGCTCAGGGCAAATGTTATGGTCCTCTTTTATTGCCGGGGTCAACGGGCCCATATGCTTTTCTTCAGGCCTCTGACTGTTATCCTCATCCTCGGTTTCTGAGTCTGGAGGATGATCCGAGTCCACAGTGTCACCCTGTTGCACACCCAAGCTCACGAGAGTGCTTTCAGATGCAAGCTCCTCTAAGCAATGAGGCGGTGGGTCCACAGGGTTCGGCTGCACTTCAGGATTTTTATTGTTGTTACTAGGAGTTGGAACTGGCTCTGGGTCTTCCGTAAGGTCTCTTTCTGGTAGTGGCACCGGGTCATCTATTCTCTGCTCATGGCTGTCATCTTCATCATCCGCATCATGATCGTCCACATGAGATGGTTCTGGCTCTTCGTCTTCATCCTCTTCTTCATCTCGTTCACCTGAGCCCATACCAACCCTGCTTTCTGTTTCACCCTCTGGCTTCAGGTCTTTGATTTCCTCTGTATTTTGAGATGACTCTTCAGCATCATCTATTGGACCTGATTTTGTCTCATTGGTCTCATCACCACAGGGTGAATTTTCCACCATGTCAGATTTGTCTGTCGACTCATTTTCATTTACTTTGTGAGACTCGGATGGCTCGGGACTGTGGGGCTCTGAATCGCAGGGGTCCAGCTCTGGGTCCTCTGGTCTGGGCTCTCTAATGGACTCGCATGGCCCTGAGAAGGAGGCAGGGCTGGCATCCTGCTCCTCTTCTTGCTCCTGCTCCACTGTGACCATTGGCGTCTCAGGAGGTGTGTAGAGGTTGAGCTTAAAGCCCATTTTGCGTTCCTTTAGTCTCCATTTAGGAGGGCCTCGTTTGACACCTTTGGGCCAGCCTTTCTTCCGTTTTAGAGGTCGAGGATTGTCCTTTTTCACTGCTTCAGAAACACCAAAAAAGATGTCCCATGTTAACTTATCTTTCAAATATGCAACAAAACAGTATGTTGTAAATATTAACATGTATAGCTTTACCTTCCACATTCCCTCCTTCTTTAGATTGATTTGAGTGATTGTCATCTTCATATCTCCTTGGTCTACCAGGCCGACGCATGGCTAATCTCTGGCTCTTCTCCTCTTCCTCATCCTCACTGCCACCCCTCCTGCTGGGCTGTGGCAGAGGGCTTTCCACATCAGAGTTTTCGAATGGCTCATCTAACACCTCTGTTCTCTCTGAGATGGTCTCGGTCGTGACACTGCTGTTGATTCGTGTTCTCCTCCTTCCTCTCTTCCGTCGCAGAGTTGGTGCCCGCTAAGAAAAAAAATCAAACAAACAAACAAACAAAATTAGCATATTGTATGCTTGAGAACAACTTGTGCTTGAGAATGGAATAAATACAGAGAGATGTCAAAGACTTTTAGACTTAACAACTGTCATATCAAGAGTTAGCCACTTTTTTGTCAAATTGTCCCTGGTGCCCTTTAATCCAAAAAGCAGAGGTTTGGAGGAGACAGATACGGTCAAGGGTGATGCTAAACATAGGGAAATGTGGCTGCATTGTAAATGGGTTGCTTCATGATCTAAATGCAAAAGCCCATCATTTAGACCACAGTGCCTCCACCACAGGCCATTCATTTGGAAAGCTTAGCCTGCCCAAAACCCCAAATGAGAGTGTGCAGAATCAAGCTGACCGCAAGTTCCTCACAACATATTCTCCCCCAGGCATTCTGGGATAGCAGTACCCCAGTGCAAATAATCTGCAGTATTACTTGGTGATACAGAACCAAGATTTCCCACACAAATCATGAAAGCAATATTACTTAATTATGGACTTAAGGACTGATGGAAATTTCTGGCAAATGGATAGTTTTGGATCTTTTTCCATCCAACTAAACACACCTCCCAAATGATGAAGGAAATTCAACGTGAACAATGTTGATACAAAGAGAACTAGAAGAAATGCACACTACCATTGATTCTGATCTTTACCTTTCGCTTGAGCCCCTGCCCAGATTGGGATTTGAATGCACCGTCTTCACCATCGTCGTCTTCATCATCATCATCACTGCTGCTTTTTTCACTCACTTCGAAATCTTTCCCAGCACTGTTGGCAAACAGTGGGTCTGAGTATCTTCTGCTGAAGTTCTTGCACTTGGTTAGTGGAGGTCTTGTGCTAGTGTAACCCATCCCCATTGTCAAATTCCTGGTTGACGCACTACAGCCTGCACGACGATCTGCCTGTTATGCCACAAAAACATAAACATGAGCTTGTCTGAGTCACTCTGTACAGGCTGAAGCCAAGCAGACAAATAACATCTCAGTTATCCATTTTGCTTCCGCAGCGCCCCTGCAGTGCAGAGATTGTCTCTTGATTAGCCGTTGATCTCAGCAACATTTATTCTTAAGCGGCTGTGGAAGATTACATTTCATGGGACATTCAGAGGCATTAATAATACAGGGCTTTGATTTAGGTCACTCAAGAAGCTGGGTTACTGTTGAAAGTGCTTTCAGCTATCTCTGTGAACTCACCCTGAACTCCTGAAAGACAAACGATGGGATAAATTTAGCTCACTTTTCATGCAAGCATCATCTTGTAGCTAATAATGCAGAGCCAAGTAAGGAATGAGTGACCTGCACTCATTGTGATCGCCATGATCTGCCTATTGAATAGGTTTGAATTTAAAAACATAAGCTTTGATTTTAGACACAGCTACCAGAACAGCCTTTGATCATCTTACCAATAATGGTCGAGTTCAGCATTATGCAAAAAGAGTCAGGTTGTGTCAGAGGCCAAAAGGAAACAATAAAGGGGCATTTTCCAAAATGCCATATCTGCAAACGTTAATAATGCAGACAAAACATAGTAATTTGATGCGAGACAGCTGTAATTGTAAAGTGGACTTCAAGTCACCCTGTGGAATGAACTGATCAAGCCTCTGTATATGCCAAGAAAACCACCTAGATGTTTGTTGTATATTTATATAAAGGTTGTTGCAGAGGATTCACTCTCTATGGATTAAGCAACAGTATTAATGCAGTGCCTACTTCTGGGGGCTTTTTTGACATTTGAAACAATATAGGTATAACTATGGTTGTCTGTGATTACCACACCAACGTAACGTGATTTAGTTACACCAAGAGCACTGATAGTGAGTAGAAAGTCTTTCAAGACATGTATTCGAAAAATAAGTAATCTGAGCAAGTAGTACATCTGCTGCCATAGATCTTTTCTTTGTTTGTGGACAAAGTCAACAGAAAGAAGAATGAGAGAAGCCAGATTTTCTGCCAAATCAAACCTGAAAGCTCTGAATATAAATCATTATTAAAAGCTTATCATAGTGACTGCAGGGTAAAGCAAAAATGTGGTTTTAAACATTTCACTTATCGATTTATTTGTACTGGCTCAATCCATTTCTAATGGGAAATTTAACAAGAAATCCTTGATAGTTTAGCTTTAAGTATTAGAGCACTCTGTACTTGGAGAGAAAAACAAATAAAAACTGGGTTCACTAAAATCAGTTGTGTTCAGTCCCTGATCAAACCATGAATAGACCTTTAAGCCTACCTGTGCTATAGCCCTCTTCAGCTCCCCTGGTGGGCTTCTACAGACTGAACCTGGTGTCCAGCTCAGGCAGTCAGGGTCAACCTCATGAAGACGTGGCTTCATTCTCAGTCTATCCATGTGCTCCTCAATTAGCTGATGTCTTCGGATGATTACAAACCTAGACAAACATATAATATTTAAAAAATAACATAATATTAAAAACTAAACCATGAATAGACCTTTAAGCCTACCTGTGCTATAGCCCTCTTCAGCTCCCCTGGTGGGCTTCTACAGACTGAACCTGGTGTCCAGCTCAGGCAGTCAGGGTCAACCTCATGAAGACGTGGCTTCATTCTCAGTCTATCCATGTGCTCCTCAATTAGCTGATGTCTTCGGATGATTACAAACCTAGACAAACATAATATTTAAAAAATAACATAATATTAAAAACAGATTTTCTGCACCAAGTATGAGAAACTGTAATTCAGTATTGATGCACATGCAAATATAGCCATAATTGTGGCTTTATTTAAATATATTTAAATCTAATAATCTTTGTTTAAATCTAATAATGTCTTCAGAGATGATGCAGTACACTGAAAGCATGAGAGTGAATTGTCAGATTGACAGATACCACCACAGTCAAACCCACCTGCCATCCTGGAAATCAATCATGTTGAGCTGCTGAAGTGTGGTAGCGATGTCATGTGGACACATGCCCGTGGCTCGGCTCATTCCCCTGATGCTGACACTCTTATCTGGGTGGTTGTGCAGGTACTCCAGTATGACACTTTTCCAATAAGCCAAGTAGGACAGACGACCCAGATCAGATAGAGGCTTCTCTGGGGAGCCAGCCCGACCCTCTAGCCTGGAAAGTAAGTAACCTGGAAAGACAGAAAAAGAGACAAAGAGAGGAGATGAGGAAAGATTGTTTATGAGTATTGTTGTCAGATCGGGTTCGAGTGTCACTGACAAAACATAAAACAACTCAATCACAATTTATGAAGACATGGAGTGATGCTTATATGCAGCTTCTTAAGGTCTTAGGGCACATTTCACAAGGTTGGATTGAATGATATTTTACATATGAACACATGCAAGTTTCTCATCAAAGCCAAAGTGTTATTTGTAAGGAATTTAATGATTAAAGTTTTGATTCTAATGGCTAAAGACTTGTCTCAGTTCTTGTGATGTCAGTGTTACATTTAAAAAAAGCAGTATTACAGTACAATATTTTACTAATGGATAAAAACAGAGAAGACAATAACAAACCAGTCCAGTCCAAGTGACAGATACACACACACACACACACAAATATAAATAATATATGTAATTTAAATTTTACACCGACTCATAAGAGTTATTCATTTACATATCAAAAAAAAAAAAGTGGTCCTTTTTTTATTGGTTAAAATTCGAGCTGATCCTGTGCTAAGCAAAGTCAGATTTAGATTATTTTTTATACTTTAAGTATTTTAGACTTTTGCATTAACACAAAGTATGCAAATGCTCCTCTGATTCTACACAGAGAGCAAATCAAAACATTCACAAGCAAACAAATTATATCATGCACTACATTCAACTGTATATAAAGATATGCAAACCCAGTACTCAGTACAACGAAACAGGCATTCTTTCCATCATGACTGTCTAGTCTGAAACAGATCCTCTTTTTGCTTTCATGCAAAGCACAGAAGCATCCTTTCATGATGTAAACAATCTTATGCTCACATTTCTTAAGACTTCCAAACCAGTTAATGAATAACTTACTGAAATCAATGAGGAACCTCCCAAATCCTTGCCTTTGGTACTGAGGCATGATCATTATGCAGGAGACATTGTACTTCTGCTGGCAAAGCTTTTCCTGTGGGAGAGAAAGATAGAGTGTGTCAGCACACTGCCAACGCATGCAATTCACTGCACCTGGCATTGTCCTGAACTGAACCAAACAACCACACAAAACCCTTCAAACATATTGCAGAAAAAACGGGCACCGTACAAGAAATTCTTCAGCAGCCCACTAGATAACCTGCTGTTACTCTTACTGTACTTCACTGTCATAGGATTACATATATAATTCATATTGTATCTATTTAAGTGTTGTAATACCTTTGAGAAGTATCCAAGAAGATGACAACCCTTCTCATCATTCTGTGTTAGAACGTAGAAGAGAAAAGGCTCCACATCGTAATACAATGTCTTGTGGTCCAGAAAAAGTTTTGCAAGCAAACAAAGGTTTTGGCAGAAAATTTTGCTGATATTTCCATCAACCTGAGCAAAGAAGACAAAATAGAAAACAATTAAAGCCAGGTAGGCCATACAAGGACAGCTCCTGCTAGTGGAGCACATGTGAAGTTCACAACTCATAAACAGAGTGCAATGAAAGGTCTTAACACTTTTGGAGGATTGCTAGGTTTCTAAAGCATTTCCTGTTCACTAGACAAACAAGATACAGAGTCCTTGAAGAATAATTATACAGAAGCCTTGAAGGCTTAATCTGACATGATTAATTCATGCAAGTCCAGTTCTCATTCATGATGCTCAGATGTGTCTTTCAACAAGCTTAGCACTTCATAGCCTTTAATCTCTGGACATAACCCCCTCTTGTTTTAATTGCAAATGCAGATGATAAATTAGGATGCAAATGAAGTTTCATGTGCCCCTTGTGCAAGATTTAAGAGCATGCACTGACCTCAAACACAGAGAGGTTTTCCTTCCTGTAGATCTCATTTGCTGGCGGGTGAAACCATCCACATTTATTTGAATGCCTCTGCAGAATGTCCTGGCTTTTCAAGTACTTTAAGCAGAACTCGCAGAGATAAAGCTTCGGCAATCTGAGAAGGTGAGCAGCAATGAATTATAACCAAAAATGTGGCATAAGTTACAAGAGCAGGGAGAAACTCTAAATCACATACTAGTTTACATTTGCTTAAGACTGTCTCAGGCAAACATTTTGAAAACTGCTGTAAAAAAATTTCTGTTAATTTAGACTTACCTTGTGTATTCTGGAGGGTATAGTGAGGAATACCAAGTTTGTATTTCATATTGCCCAAACTCAATCAAAGGAGGGGATTGTCCTTGATCGCCACCAGTTTTCTGTTTTTGAAATAAATCACAAGTTAGAAACAGAATTAAAACACTTAAAAGAATTAGACTTTTCTATTACAGCCACAAGGCTATGGTGTTTGCCAGGGATTGTATCCAGATGCTCTAATTAAACCAGGCTAAGCTGGTTTGCTGGTCTAATGTGACTTAAGCTAGAATTCCAGTAAGAAAAATACCCAAAACCTCTCTAAAACCAGCCAAAAGACCAGACTTGGAGACCAGTTAATAGGGCAGCACAATATAGGGAGAATAGTAATAAAAATAAATAAAAACAGTAAACAAAATGAAATACCACTATTGCAAATTTTCACTGTAAAATATTTAAGAAAAAGATCATTATTTTATTTTACAGTACAACTGTAAAATTACAGTAGCAATATTTAGGTCTTCAACTTCAACTTCTTCAACTATCAAGCTTTTATTTAGGCGAAAAACTGCAGTGAGCTCTTAAACCTCTTCTGTTGACAACGGGTGGTTTACTCCCCACACCTTTGCTGTGATCTCCTTGACGTGTCTGAACAATTTCAGATCCTCTTCAGCCACATGGTCATTGAGTAAAGTCATCCTTCCTTCCTGCGGTTCTCTTCTTGAGCATCTCTTGGCATTAAAGGCTGTGAGAGGTCATAGAAAAGCCCTTTAAAAGTCGATATTTGCAGAATATAGTACAAAAGAACTGAAAAGATGCTGACACAACAAAACCCAAAGCTAATATAAACAAGCACTAACCTTAGACTTGATAACATGGCATTCAAAATCACAACTGCTAGCATGCAAATCACTACTGTCATGGAAAGGTAGGCTGATAGGAAAGGCTCATATCAACATTGCTGGCCAACACACTAACCTCAAACCTCTAACCACACATCACAGTTTGTTTCTAGGCAACAGTGACCTCTAAACAAATACTCCATTTGTGCAGAGGTTGAGAGGGAACCAAACCAGGAGCAAGGGTCATTTGAAATGCAAACACTTTACATTAAAGTGCTTGTTACTAAAGGGAAAAAGCATTAATAACTTTGGTTTGAGAGGCAGGTGTGAGCAGCATGAGGACATGAGCAGAGAGCAGAAATCTAAGGCTTTAGTGGCTTCAGAATTAATAAAAAAATACTGAAGAAAAAGGTTACAACCAAAAATGCAGAGATGCAGTATTAGTAGAAAAACAAAAATCCATGTTATTTGGCTTCGAAATAAGGAATATGAGTAAAACGGTTGAAGATGAAAAAGACAGTTGGCTGTTTGGAGGTTTAGGCCCCTGTGCTTACCATGGTTTGGGTCTGGTTTTACTCTTCCGTCTGTCAATCTGCCCTTCCCTGGTGTGGTGTTCTCCCTCTGTGGGGAGGCCTTAAACCTAAACCTGCCTAGCAGCTTGTGTTTTCTCAAGAAGGGAGTTCGTTTGAAATGGAGTGCCGACTTAAACGGCCGGCCCCGCTTGGGTGCCCATCCTGATGCTGAACCGGACAGGGATGCTAATTTACTACCAAAACCCTTGACAGACTTCTTTCCTTGAAGCTGCAGGGACATTTTTGGTGAGGTGGAAATGTCCTGGCTGCGGCGCGCTCGCTTGGGCGGTGCGTAGCTGGGGAGTCCCTTTTGCCGGGACTGTCCCTGAGTGGTAAAGATGTGAGACAGTCCATCAAAGAGTCCCTTCAGCTGGTTGTTGCCTGGTATACTACTGAGGGACGGGCCGCTAGACTGGGAGGAGGAGCTGTGGGGGGAGTGGGCGGAGGAGGGTGAGGAAGACTGGGTGGGGTTCAGCGAGATGGGGCTGTGTCCTTGTGAAGGGGACGGGGTAAGGAGAACGCTAGACGGGGTGTTTAACCTCACACCTGGCGTCGTCACGCTGGCATGGCATTTCCGATAGCCTCGTTTCCTCTGCCTGTGCTGATTCGAGGAGCCCGACGTCTCACCGTGCAACCGGCGACCCAAGGGTGATGGCGTGAAAAATTTGGAAAGCCCGTCAATGAGACCTTTGGTTTTCTTGTTGATTGGGGGCAACTTAGTGAGGGTGGGTGTGGATGTGAGGGGGTCTGTGAGACTCCTGCCGTCTGTGGTGGGTATAAAGGTGCTTGATGAGGGTGGGGTACAGAAAGTGCTTATGGAACCCCTACCATGCCGTGCTTTTTCAGACAGCTCAACGGATCCCAGACCACTACTGTCAGACCTGTGAAAGCAGATGATGGTTGCATTTAAAACACGAGCCACAAATGAATGAGAATCTCTGTGCACATCTAGACTGTGACTAAGCCTAAGCCTTGGTTCGCGCGTTAAATATCGCATGCGATTTATCGTGCAGCCCTAGTTCAAGAGCCTGATTTCACAACAACACGTTTCACCGTGTCTATCAGTGCTCATCAAGCCTTTAGGAAAGATGTAATCCCTCAAGTACTGCACATTTAAAAGCTTGCTGACCCAGACTCACCCAGTCCGACTGACAGCATTCCAACTGAGCTTTACTACACAGCCATATGCTAAAAATAGACTTGCAAAGATTGCCCCAGGCTAAAAGTACATTGTAGAAGCCATGCTAATTTTATACCTTTTGGATGAGAGGGTGTGAAAACCTACATATACTCTCAAGGCAAGATTGTGAAGGACAAAAATCAGAGTAGGCCATCAAAAAAAGCATTTACAGTTTAGGCAACATACTGATGTGAGACCTGTAACCTTAAGCCTGAAGCATAACGAACAAGATAGATGAAATGAGTTATCGTACACTGTTGGATGTGCTAGATTTTTTCTTGGCCTTCCTGGCTTTGCATATCGCCTTTTGATCTGGGCCGCTGTCTTGTGTAGCAACCGTTTTCCCTCCTGCTCCTTTGGCCTGCATACTTGGCAGATCCACATTCCTGGGGGAGGTCCAGGGAAAAAAAGAGAGAGAGAGAGAGAGAGAGAGAGGGAGGGAGACACAAAAAGAGAGAAGCATTTCAAGGATGGTTCATCATGTCTGTAGCCGTGACACTTTTCAGATATGTCTTTGTAGTGCTGAGCAGAGATGACCCGCTGTGCCTTTCCCTTCATTTCCACTGTCTTTAGAAGAAAAGAAACAGAGCAAAGAAAAACAAGCTTTCTACAGGTAACATACCAACAAGGAAACACTGAATAAATGGCTTTGAAGTTGTGTGAGGTGCCCTTTTCCTGACATGGCTTCAGCCTTCTCATCCTCTTTAGAGAGGAAAATAACAAATGAACACAAAAGGAATGATTAGACCTTTAGTTGATCAGATTTCACATAAGTAATTAAAGCTAATTTTGCATTGATGTTTAGTATAGAACTGAAGCTCTCAGATATCTTGTGCAAAAGTATGTGGCACTGATTCACAAGATAAGCATCACATCCTACAACAGAGAGCAATTTCACAGTGGCGACCACATGGAATTGCAAAAATTAATAAAGATACAGAAGCTGACAGAGGCCAAGCATTATTAATTTTCTGTATTCTTGTGATCTTGACATAAAGAGCACAAATAAAAATCTTGACAAATGTTATATTGACAAAGCAAGAAAAAAAAAATGTATAGCCTCACAGACAGACTAATTTATTTGAGGCCTGATATTAGAAAAAAATGTCAGTCATTATAATGTTTGGCTTTTTCCATATCATTAAAAACGTCTATTGCAAGTTTGTAATTTTGTCTGCAGTAGACGGTCACATACTCCCACAGGGCCATTCACACAGGAAGCATTCTTATTGCAGAAATGCAGACAGACATCTTTGGTCTCTCTGTTAGCGTTATTTTTGCTATAATTAATCACACTAAATTAATGTGTTAAATTGACATCCTTAACATTCAAGTTTTAGTTAAAGCATTTTCTTTCACCCATAACAAAACCCAAATGAAATTTGATGGGATTTCACATGGCAGAATGTCACCTCCCTCCAGCAGTTTCAGACATTCAGCACTGAAGGCTCCTGTAAAAATTAAGTGAAATGAACCTGTTCTGCTCTATTGAAACACTTTATGATGCTGCTCCCTTTTTATCTTGGCACTTACATGCCCATTTCAGACAAACTGCCATTAACTGAAAAGGACAAGCACAGTCATTTGCAAGCCAGAGGCAAAATCATTAACAATGAGAAAGAGACTGGAAAGAGAGGGAGAGAGAGACAGCCACTAAATAGTTCACGACGTAAGGTACGCATCATCGTACTATTATGTAACCAGAAGCCTTTGTGTAATGGCACATTTAACAGCTTCACCTTGAGAATGGAAAAATCCA
>NW_015633185.1:756264-760354 GCF_001515625.1 Sinocyclocheilus rhinocerous | reverse complement strand
TGGATCCACACACACACACACACACACACACACACACACACACACACAGAGAGAGAAACGTGTCAGACACGCAAAAAATAAGATGCAATCTACACAACACAAGTAAACAACATCCTGCAGTAAAAGTGTCAGAACACAAGCAGCGCTCTGACACTATAAAAGATGTCAGCAGGAACTGGGCCAAGGCCATCAGTGCATTTGAACAGAATTTGAGAACTTACAGCATTCTTCCCCTGAATCTGACAGGAACTGCATGTTTTGCATTCGATGCATTGCCATCGCAGGGCCTTGACATTTGCAGTCAAATCAGCAGAGAACTTCAGGCATGATGGATGGCCTTTGAGGAGAAATGTGGAATAAAACAAACAGACTTTAGAGAGTCTCCAAACATGCTCAATTAAAAAAGCGACATTACCTAATCCTTTAACTTTGGCAGGAAACACAAAAGCCCTTGCTGAAACATTACAGGATAAATGTTAACAGAGACTTAATCAAGCGGAGAGAGAACATCAAAACGCAACAAATGAAAGATTCCCCTGACCGTGGATCAGTTAAATATTTACACGTGGCATCAACAATGCGAAAAGCCATGCGTGAAGACTTTCCAAAATCGGTGTCTAAAAGCACTGTATTATCAAACACTTCTGAGCGGCTAATTAAGGATAATTTGATCTTAACGAGGCAGAAATGGTACGCTCATACACCGTAATGGCAGTCGATCCATTATAGTCATGTAAAAGCATACACTCCTATCCCTGAGGGCTGCGAACCAGCTGCGGTTTACAGTGGGAGCACATTTTCTATACTTTCATGAACACTTAATGAAAACCACCTCTGCGTTGTTAAGTCAAACTCAGTCATAAAAATGTCACCGGGAGAACAATTCCTTGTGGCATTTCAAAATCACTGTTCAAAACAAATTACGACATGAGAGCAGGTAATTTAACAGGAACATGGCAATTCTGTCTGGAGGAGGGAAAAAATAAATAAATTAAGAGTAAAAGAAACAAGCAAGCGAACTTGAAGCAGGGGGAAAAACTGCACACCTTTCAGCTTGAATCCATCTGTGATTGTGTAAAACCCTTCTGCCAAAACTTCTACAGAATAGACAATTTTTATAGTAAAAAATAAAAAACAATTCTTTTGTTTGCCTTCAAGCATCTTGAGATATTTTACCACATTTCTCAAACATACATCAAGAACTACTCAAGTTGCATCATAACTAAATATATATATATAGGCCTATATATATATATATATATATATTTTTTTTTTTTTTTTCACCATACATTCATATATAGCCAATATTCTCATCATTTTAATGTTGATTAGCATAGGGTTTAACAGGGTTTTTTTCAATATTCACCGATGACCATTTTTCTCCCCGTCTCATCATCTGTCTTGACATTTCCTGGGCTGTTTCAAAGATTTATACATCATTCTACATACATTATCAAAAAATGAAACTGACTGAATCTGGGCTGAAAATATGAGCCGCAAATTAAGCAGATTGAACAACAGAAATTTAGACATGGAGAAAACGTAGTCTGCATGTAAAATAATCCAGGTTTAAACATATTTAATGCAAACACTGGCTAATGAAGATGATATCTTGGCACACACCCGCTCTGATGCGAGATGATAAAAGACATGCAGATAAATGCAGATGGACAACAAACTAGTGCTGGGTGGTATACAATACCGGTGTATGTCGCCCGTCATGTACCGTGAAACCGGTATAATTTTGAAAAATACCGTGATATAAATTTTTGGTCATACCGCCCAGCACTACAACAAACACTTCGTCAGTAAAGCCGGTTCCGTGATTGGTAGTAAATCTCCATCACCTGCTTTCAAATGGAGCAGCATCTAATACACAGAGCCGTAGTTCACTGACAAGCTAGGCAATATCACGTTCATAATCGAAATGAATGTACAGTTTCTGTTTTGGCCAAAAACTTTCATTTTGGCGCATCACTATCTCTGACAAACTCCATTCTGGATTTGACTCAATCACATGATCATGTGATATCAATTGACACTGCTGATGATTGAAATACTGTACTACTAAAAAAAAAATCATTAAACTAAAAAATAATTCCTAATATTTCAACATAACCGACAGTTATAAGCAGGTGTCCAAACAAAAATTGCTGGTTTGGTTACAGCCAAATGGTTAGTTACAAAGTTTGATTCACACTTCAACCAATAACATTCCTAGTTATATGATAACTTGCTTTCGGCTATATGGCACAGACGTTCAGATGATGCACTGCCCATATATAGCCACTGTTTAGGCTGAGAGTTCAAACATGGGTCTTACCGCTACTCCCACAGTCAGCACAGGACAGCAGCTCCTCTGGCCTCTTGTCTCGATTGGACTCCTTTGTGCCCAAACAGAAGCTGCATATGGGTATGGGATCAGCACGTGGCTATATATATAGAGAGAGAGAGAGAGAAAGAGCATACTTTTAATTGATGTAAACTTTTATTTGAATATAAATGGCAACATTTCTTTCAAAAGTTTCTTTAAAAAAAGGTTTACAAAGTCTACATGTTTGACAAAACAAAACACTAAAGACTCCAACTAATATAGGCACCACTCAGTCTGAGAGTTCAAACATGGTTCTTACCACTACTCCCACAATCAGCACAGGACAGCAGCTCCTCTGGCCTCTTGTCTCGATTGGACTCCTTTGTGCCCAAACAGAAGCTGCATATGGGTATGGGATCAGCACGTGGCTATATATATATAGAGAGAGAGAGAGAGAGCATACTTTTAATTGATGTAAACTTTTATTTGAATATAAATGGCAACATTTCTTTCAAAAGTTTCTTTAAAAAAAGGTTTACAAAGTCTACATGTTTGACAAAACAAAACACTAAAGACATCCTCCAACTAAACCTCCAACAGCTGAAGGAGTGCAGTGCCTTAAATCATATTTAGTGTACACACACACACACACCAAGGTTTGAAACAAAGTACGACTATTATTAAACAAGGCACATGAGTGGCATGGACAATGAGTACAGATTAGAAGATAAAAGATTTGGCATGTGTTTTGATTAGCTTTGTTTGAATATCGGGTGTCAAACTAGACAGGTGGTTACAAACCCAGGGAGCCGGCTAGTTATTAAGCATGTGATTATAGAGGACAGATATGCGGTGCCAAATATAAAGCAGTTCCTGGCAGAGGAAGGGTACCAACCCAAGTCAAATCAATCTTAAATTGCTCTGTTAAATGAAAATGAACATTGTAGGTATGTTAGATGTAGGCTACCGATGCTTTAGTACCAAGTACCAATATGAAAATAAAGATACTAGAACAGTACCAGCCTTTCTGCAGCATTGGTAGTACAGGCTCAAATTTAATTGAGTGCTGTCTGACTGACAATGGCTGCTGATCCAAATGATCAGGTCTGTGAATTTGGCATTGCAGTGTAAATACAACCTAATAGTGGTGATGCTGTCAATTATATAAAATAAAACCAAACCACAATAAAAAATAAATTAATAGATACATAAATAAATACATTTAAAAGAAAGAAAAAGAAAACCTCACATTGCTCTCACTTAGAAAGACTACATAACTTAGAATATTGGCAGGTAGGGATGTAACGATTAACCGCGAGCCGGTTGAAAATCGATTCAAATATGTGACAATTCAAATCGGTTGAGATGCTAAACAAATCGCGATTCATTTAGGTGTAGGAGTTTATATGAATGTATGTCTGAGGGGAACTTACTGTCTTTAGAAAAGTTTAGATGGTATTATTTATTTTCATCTTGCCTCTGTATAATGCATATTAAAGTTCATAAAGCGCTGCTTTGTTTTTGCAGCGGAAACCAAGGAAACGCTTTAAGCGCCACCTGCTGGCAGAGAGTGAATATGCGTCTCATTCAGCTCTGCTGTTTCATGCAGATATTTTTATTTATAGTTTCACAAAACTGAAGTCAAACCATTCTGTTTTTGCTTCAAATTTCAAAATTATACAATCCAATTTAGATTAAAAACTGCTCATGTTGCATGTATGCAGCATCTTTGTTTGGATCAAGATTAAAATGCAGCGGTTGCCTCTAATTTTAAAA
>NW_015633185.1:755229-755309 GCF_001515625.1 Sinocyclocheilus rhinocerous | reverse complement strand
TAAAGTTCATAAAGTTCATAAATTCCACGCTGCTTTGTTTACAGCGGAAACCAAGGAAACGCTTTAATCGGGCAGAGAGT
>NW_015633185.1:732045-755130 GCF_001515625.1 Sinocyclocheilus rhinocerous | reverse complement strand
CTCTAATTTTAAATGGAAAGAGCACAGACAAAGCCTTATTTTGTTTATATGAAGAGATTTATTTTTATTTGTGTTACTTATTTATTTGATTTGGGGCTTGTTTTTAAATTTCAATGTAGTTTTGTTATTTACATTATATTTAAATTTTGTTATTTAGCAGACGCTTTTATCCAAAGCGACTTACAAATGAGGACAACAGAAGCAATCAAAACCAACAATAGAGCAGTAATATGCAAGTGCTATATTAGTATATTATTATAGTGTTATAGTTCAATTTCACAAAGAAATGTGCAGCATTTTGTCCAAGCAATAATAAAAGGACATTTAATTTATAATTTGTCTTAAATCTCATTTTGTAAAAAAAAAATATAAATAATCGTGAATCGAATTGAAGTGTTGAGTGAATCGTTACATCCCTATTGGCAGGATTTTCTTTTTAAAGAAATTAACACTTTTAATCAGCAAGGATAAAACTGATCCAAAGTCACATGAAGAAACTTACAATGGCTACGTTTACATGCAACCAAATAATCCATTTGTAATCTGATTGACGGCTCAATCGTAGGAAAGCATATTAAAACGCTCGGACCGAACGTTTTGATTAGACGAACATTTCTTGATCCTACACCTTCCACAGAATATATAAATACAGACAAATACATTTAGACCACTTAACTTAATGATTGCTATCGGGATGTGAAGAGACTTTCAACCAGCATAACAAAAAAATTTTCTGAAGACAATCACCTATTGCACCTTTAATTCTGCTGTTAAAAACAAATAAAGAAACCGTGTATGAGAGTGGTTATTATGTGCAAACATTGAGAAACTCTATATTTCTGCAGTGTGCGCATGTAAAAAAAAAATCAATTCCGATTTGAAGCTTGTGACATATAAACGCACACATCAACCCGATCACTTTTTTTAGCGTTCATGTAAACACTACATTCAGATTCATCAATCGGAATGAATTCAGTCTGATTGAACCAGAAAGTGTGCATGTAAACGTATCCACTGTAAAACATTTCTATTTTGAATAAATGCTGTTCTTTTGAATCTCTTGAAAAAATGATCATAGTTTCCACAAAAATATTAAGCAGCACAACTCTTTTTAACATTAAGACGTTTCTTGAGCACCAAATCAGCATTTCTGAAGGATTATGTGACATGACTGGAGTAATGACTGCTGAAAATTCAGCTTTGCCATGACAAGAATAAATTACACTTTAAAATATATTTAAATAGAAAACAGTTATTTTAAATTGTAATGTTTCATAACATTACTGTTTTTAACTGTATTTTTGATCAAATAAATGCAGCCTTGGTGAGCATAATATAACCAATAGGGATACATGTTGTTATTTTTATTGTTATAGTACATTCTAACACTGAACAGTGTAGAGCGTTCAGGTATCCAAGATCTCTGGAGATCTGGATCAAATCTAGATGCAGAAACCATGAGACGTGATATCACAAACAACAGGAAATTCAATCCAAATGTCTCCTTTGAACTAAGGAGGTGTGCTGCAATTGACTACTGTAAAGATTAAATTTTTTTGTAAAAGTCTTCTAAAAGGCAGCAGCCAAAACAACAGACATCAAACACATACATACAATAAATCTGGTACTACCGATGAAGGATAAAGGATGCCCAGCAGGATGTGTGTGCACGTCGTTTGTTGTCATTTGGAAGTGTGTAGGCCTTCTTGCATTATTATGCTGTTACATTATGATTATATATTCAGTGGCATAAAATGGTCTTTAAAATGACAATAATATCGCTTATCGCAATTATTTCTGGGGCAATATATCGCACAACAAAAAGCTGTTATCGTGAGAGGCCTACACGTCACCACACACACCCCGCCTTGCCGTATCACCGAGCTCTGTGATGCACAATGCTGAGCCTGTGTAAATATTGGCAATGGGATGTTATACAACTGCGAGAGGTGTAGACAGTGTCCTCTGAACGAGGGTAACGCAAGGTGCTTATGCCAAAAGATGATTAGATGGAACCGAACAGGCTCAGTGAATAGCTCTCGAGATAAGACTGTATCTTTCCTCCCACAAAAGCCTGTTGCATGCAGGACTCGTGCCGTGGAGATCAGAAAAAGGTTACATGGAATCTGACGGGAACGTCTGCCACCACACCCTCATGTCTCCAAACAGTTGTGTCTAAATCTCTGCACGGATTGTGTAAGTCCATTCAAGCTCGAGTCCTTAGATTCAGAATCAGATGCTCACAAAAACACACCAGTCTCCTGAGAAGAAGAACTGGTAGAACTTGAGAGTAAACAAGCAAGCAATTCGGCTCAATTCTCTCCCAAAAGGCTTGTCAGCAAGAGACAGTGCGTTCTGTTGGGGGATGGTGTATATTAGATGCAGATGGGGCATTAGAAGACGGAGTAAAACTACATATAGTGGGTATGTTCTCTGTACCATCTCAAGAGAGCCACTCAGGCTGAGCTCCCGCTGTGCCGTGTTGATAAATATTGAGTGTCTGTTCTGGTGAGAAACCTGTTGAGAGTAATGCCAGACTAATTGTTTTATGCAACAGGCAATCAATCCCTAGCCTATTAATCATTTTGGCAGACCATCAATTTGCAGATGGGTTATTCATAAACATTGCAAGTTTTCATTTAAGTGCCAATTGAAAGGCTCCAATCGATGGCCCCTGAATGATACGCACAGCTCTTCATTCAAATGACGAGTTGGTTAGCGCTAAGAAATAATTGTGCGCTCATTGTCAATAAAGGGCTTCACTCCCTGAGGGCAACATAATCACGATACACAACAAAAATCCCACCATGCACATAATGGTTGACCTCAATTGCCTCCAAACAATACATCTGTATTCAAGCACAGGAGGGGAAAAGCACAGGCACTGCTGTCTCATATAAATACAAATAAACCCTCTACTGCAGCTCTACACACCACATTATTCAATAACATTAGCGCTAAATTGATTTCAATGGCAGAATTCCACTGCCTCTCGTTGGATTTCAGCAGCACATGAAACACACTCATTTACTTCACACGCATAGTGTGCTCATGTGTACAAAGATTGAAAAAAAGCATACCTACTTGGAAGCCTGGCATGTTTGACACCGAGTTACATATGATCTGAATGTAAGCTACTTGATATGTAGGAAAAACAAAAAAAATAAACACGCAGGCAGATTCTCAAATGATTTCTTCTTAGCATTCAGACATAAATATACATTGTGAACTTTTGTATGTGCAGCCAAACTCTCATTATGGTGGTGATTATATGCACTATTTAAGCGTCATATATATCCCACTAGAACCCAAACTGTTTACCCATCAAAACTAGAGTACCATCACGCTTTCTCTCCACTGCGATTTATAAGTTTCACCCAAAAATTTAAATTCTGTAATTTCCTCAACTTTAAATAATTCCAAACCTGTATGACTTTCCTCTGCAGAGCATAAAAATTAGTGGTCGACCGATATTGTTTTTTTGACAGCTGATGCCGATATCTTGGAAAGCACGGTGGCCGATGGCCGATATAAAGCCGATATAATTGTATTTATTTTAATTAATATTTAAGAAATTTGAAATAATTTGAAAACGGATAAAGAAATAAATTTGTAAAATAAACATACTTATACTTTAGATGACAAAGTATTTTACACAAATAAATAAATATTTAATAAAAATATAATTAAAAATGAAGTAAACTGTAACCAACAGAGAACTCAGTATTCTGGGAAGTTTGTGCGCATTGGGAATCATATTTTTTCAAATAAAGCCAAGGTAACACTCATTTTACATACAGCACACAGTGAAAATGACATGAATATGACAGTGGGCAAATGCATAAAGCGCAGAATAATCTGAAATCACGAATTTAATGTTTAAAGCATTCAATTTGCACGGACCAAAAGTCACGCAGAGAACACGCAATCATGCAGGTCACATGCACACTTCACAAGATCTCACAACTGGATTAGACTAAGTTTGCAAGGTTTGTGAAATTACATTTTCATTAGCCATCCAAAGATTTGTTTAAATGATGTAAATGTGTAGGCCTATTTGCTGAATGCTGATGGCAAACGAGAAATTATTATAATGTTTTCCTTTCTATTACTAATAATATAAAAGCAATTGTAATAATACTTGTATACATTTTAATTCCTTTGTTTAACAGTTCTATCGGATTATTAGACAGACTTCTATCCGTATTAGACAGAACGGTTAACGATGACGGCAAACAAGAGGGAGAATGTGAGCACTGTGTGCTCAGGCGCTGCCGCTCTCAGCGCCGTCAAAAAAAAAGTCCCGGCGATATATCGGTCGACCACTAATAAAAATATGTTTTAAGTTTGTTTTTTTTCCAATGGTTTTAATTTTGTCAATTCAATGGAAGTCAATAGGGTCTAAAATAGGGCCCATGTTGTTTGGTTCCCAAAACATATTTTCTGTTTCACAGAAGAAAGTCAGTAATACAAGTTTGGAGAGATGATGATCCTTTTAACTATTCCCAATCATGATCATTTAGACTAAGTTTAGAACTAGAGATGCACCGATTGACCGGCCAGTGATCGGAATCAGACGATTTTTCGCATGACCAGCCCGGATCGGTGACCGGCCGGTCAGTCTCAGAAGAGATGTTAGTTTTCTGATGGAATGCGGAGATTCCATCGTTCATTGGTGTGATGTTCGCAAATGCCTTACAGATGATTCTAATTTTAATTGCATTCAGTGTATACGGCGACTGATAATGTTATGTCGTGCCAGATGAGGCTTGCACAGCCTGAGTGAGTGTGTGAGAGAGACAGCACACAAAAAGTAACTAACAGAAATGTATAGATGCATACTGCGAAAAAAAAAAAAGATATTTACAAAATATGATTTAGGTAAGCAACATTAAGGCCATGTTTCCCCGAATATCAATATCAACACGATTGCAATGTGCCACTGATTTTATACAATAGTATTTCAATAAAGAAGTTAAAATTAAGTGACTTTGATTTTAGACAAAATATTAACCGTTTTTGCTCAATTTCGCTGACGAAAATAGTTACGATCAAAGCCACAGCAGAACTGTTGTGTGTCTCCGAGCAACACACAGCGGTGTTTCGTTACTGAATGAATCCACGTTTTTGAACGAATCGAGTGAGTCAATGATTCAGTGGCCCATTCATAAAGACAGTCACTTTCCTTGTTTCTGATTGAATCAGCCGTTTGAATGAATAGGTTGAATGAATGAATAAATGACTCACTCATTAAAACAGACATTTGCCACCACCTACTGGTGGTTTAGTCATATTTAAAAGTATCATTGCATTTTTCAACATTTATTTGTATGTTTAAAAAAATATGTAAAACATTAATCTTATAAAATGATTTATGCATTTGAAATTTTGCGGTGTAAATGCATTTATGGCACCTCAGCTTCATCAAACCGTCTGTGTAAATGCATCTAATGCCACTTTAGATGCAGCTTCTGTTTCCTCTGCAGCGGAAAGAGTTTGTTAATACTAATTTAATTTGAATGGTAACAACTCTACAGTTTCTTATTATTCTAACTGAATTAACTGAAACAAAGTAAGACTTTGATGTGAAAGATGACACATTTAATGAAGTTAGGGGAAAAAAATGACCATTTATAAACATAGTGGGAAATGACATCTGTTTTGTTACATACAGCAACTCATTTTAAGTTAACCATTTCTTCCTCTTTCCAGTCACAGAGCACTTTATATTGAGAGTTGATTAAATGAGAGAAAATCTGTAACTTAGTCCAGATTGGGGGAATTGTAATGTTTCATAATTTCTTTTATTATGAAAATAATTTTTGCATTGAAATTTGCATAGATTTTTGTTTGTATATGCTGTAAATTAGCCTATAGTTCTTAGAAAGAAAATCGGAATCGGAAAAAATCGGTGGCGGCAGGTCACACGTCCAAAAAATCGGAATCGGTCAAGAAAATTGCAATCGGTGCATCTCCATTTAGAACAGCACACTCCTTTTACTATTGCTGCAGAGTTTAGTATGTACACTCTTTATGAGTGTACATACAGTTGCATATAGGCATCTTACTAAATTGGCCACAACTGATTTTTCAACAAAGTAACTGAAAGAATAGAATACAAAGTAATACAAAGAATACAGTAACCCACAATGCACTGTAACTGACTAGACCTTCTGTTTCCATTGAGCTGGATAAACCAGACGTTATGTCAGTCCAAATTTTTAACCTCTTTCCTGACTCATCATTTGATGTTTAATGCAGTGTTTCCCCTGCCATTATATTAGGGGGGCGGCCCACCCCCCCAACGGCACCCCCCGGCCCCCTTGAAGGTCAAGTTAATTTTATTTAATTATATTTTCTCTATAGCGCCAGATCACAACAGAAGTCATTTAAAGTTACCTTTCCGATAGAACAGGTCTATACTTTGTTCTTTTATTAAACAAACTAAATAGCCTTCTTATGTTATTATCTTATTTACATGACGGCATGTAATTTCGGTCTCTACGTTATGGTCGCGCTCTCTGTATCACGCACAGCGGAGTTCCGCCCTGAAGCGCACGCACACACACACACACACACACACACGTGCGCGCACACACAAGTCAGCACACTCCCACTCCCATTGGTATTTGTAAATATTAAGCCGCAAAACGACTATTTAAATATTAATTCTTTGTGTCTCTCTGTTTATGAATGGCGCAGACGCGCGGTTTTGTTTACTACTTGTACTGAAGAGCACGTGATGCTTCCAGTGATATTAACGTCTGCTGTCTCACTAAATGAGGACATAAATACATGAACAACATCTCCAAAACTGCTCTGAGAGTCACTTCATGAGCATTTGACCGTTTCATTTGAGTAAAACTATCCTCATATCATATACACACAGAAACATAAAGGTCTTCACGGCAACCCGTCAAAATATAAGTTCAGTTTAACTTGAAGGCATTGTAAGAATAAATGAAACTTGTTTTTATGCTTTCAAATAATTAGACATGCTAAATCAGAATTTGGAAAAAATAAAACATTTCATAAGGCCCTAAACATGTAATTTTTGTTAAACGTTTAATAAATTGATGTTAAATTGTTTAAGTTTCATGATTTTAATTAATTAGACATGCTTTTTGATTAATAAAATTTAAATTGAACCATTAAAAAGGAGTCCAGAAAAAAAAAAAGCCTTAGTATTCCATTCAAATCCTAGCCATGGTTACATATTTGACTGAATGTACACAAACCTAGCAACAAAACAAGTCTCTACACTAGGACACATTCTCATGTCAGTGTGAGCACAAATATGTGCTGGCTGGTGACTACACCCTGCTGAATATTTTGACAAATATGTGATTGGGAATGTTTGCAAAAGGAACATTCCACAGATGACACAGAATTCCCATCTAAAATGGGCAATAGTAGCTTGTTACTCTGAGACAGGTCTATTTCACTGAGGGACACAAGCCCTTTTACCTGAAGCACTCAGCTCATTAATTAACAATATCCTTCTATTTAAGGCAACATCACAAAGCAACACCACAAACATGCTTTCTCAGTTGTTTTGTCCACTAAGAGGCGCTAGTGTGCATCCACACCAGGCTGATGACAGAACGTTCTGTGCCATGTCTGGATCCGAATTAAAGGCCAGTGAATCCTGACTGCAGCGGCTGCACTGGGAACAAGCAAGTGCTACAGGTGCAAGTGTGCAAAACATGTGGCTGTGACGACCACAGGGGCTTTATTATGTCTTTATTCGAACAATGCAGAAGTGAAATGCTTAGAGGAAGAACATGAGGTTCTTTCTGATGTTTCCAATGGACGAAAAAAAAAAAAAACTGTTACTGTCATTTGTGGTGCGTGATGCTGTAAATTCACTACTCTAACCGGTCTCAGGTCTAATGTTTGTTTATAATTTAGCCCCATGCTAGCAACCACGGCTATATTCAAAGTGAGAGGCATGTGAAAAATAGAAATGATTCGAAATTATTATTATGCCTTGCCCCAGTGTTAATTCTGACAGCAAATTTTGATTTAGTTTTAGTCATAGTCTTTTGACTAAAATGCCATTTAGTTTTAGTCATATTTTAGTTATCTGAATTGTTTTTAGTTTTAGTAGACTAAATCTACAGTAAATTTAGTCGGCTAAAATCTAATGGGTTTAGTTACAGTGCATTTATGAAGCATGATTAAAGGGTTAGTTCACCCAAAAATGAAAATTATGTCATTAATTACTCACCCTCATGTCGTTCCACACCCCTAAGTCCTTCTTTCATCTTCGGAACACAAATTAAGATATTTTTGATGCATTCGGACAGCTCTCTGACCCTCCCATAGACAGCAAGGGTACTACCACGATCAACGTCTAGAAACGTAGCAAGGAGATCGGTAAAATAATCCATGTGACATCAGGGGTTCAACCGTAATTTTACGAAGCTACGAGAATACTTTTGTGTATGCTTCAGTGTCTGCGCTCAGAAAACCGGACCGAATTGAGTTCTCTCTTGCGTCGTCATCCATATGTCTGCTCTTCTCTTACTCCCACATATTGACATTTTTGAACGTCTTATGCGACGTGCAGCAAGTGTATGTTAGCTCATGTCCCGCCGGTTCATATGTATGCATCTAACCTCCGAACCACGCAGCAGATTCGTTTGAATGAATCTCTTACCAAATCGTCCCTCCCTAACATTTGTCTCGTTTTTATTAGTTGACGAAAATGTCAGTAGATTTACGTCATAGTTTTTGTCATTCAAAAAGAGTTTTAGTTCATTATCGTCTCGTTGACATCTGTGAAAAAAATGTCGTTGACGAAAATTGTGACGAAAATTATTCGTCAACGAAATTAACACTGCTAGACACGCACCCAAAAGAGCACTGGACAACTTGTGCCTTCACTGGCTTAAAGAAGTGTAGAAAAAAAATACTTTCAATTAAACAGGGTAAAACAAGAATAATATTTCACAGTGTGTAACAGATGCTGATGATACACTTTAACTTGCTTTTGGTTTGTAGGGGAGATTGGACATTGGACCCACAATGGGAAGTTGCCAAACAGCTGGGACTTTTGCCACACCTATCAAGAAAGTGATGGTTAGTTTAGTTTCTTGGCTCAACATTAAGCTGTAAAAATAACAGGTGAATTGATACAGTGTTGTGTTGTTACAAAAAAATCTGTGGGAGACAAGCTGCCTAATGCCTTTTCCTAAAGACAGACATAGTGTAAAGGGCACATTAGTATAGCTCAAAGTCATGAACATGATACCCAGCAAATGCATAGACAGATAATATGTATACTTTGAGTGCAATGTAAGACACTTTTGATAAAATCAAAATTGCCAAGTGCAATTATTGTCTGCTGCAAGTAAAACATGTTCCTGGATCAACATCTTTGTTGAACAGCATTCATGTGAAAGAAACATACTCCTAATTTGAACCCTAACCATAACCTACCCATAAAATCAAATGATAGGTTGATAAGAATGGTCTATAAGCCCCTAACTATAGCTCTAAGCTTGACCATGGCATTAGCCCTCATCCTAACCCTAAAAATCTGATTGGTTCAGAGGAATGTTGTACCAGAACTAATAAGGATGTTGATTTAGGAACATGTTCCACTTGTAATAAATTTGAAGACACAGGAAAGTCAGGGCTGACCATACAAGGATGTGCCCCAAATTGCCCCATGCCCATTCAAGAGGATGACCCTACAAAATTAGTGAATCAATAATCAGAAACAAACTACACTGCATAAAGTCCTTCACATTTACTAACCACAGCAGTAAACCTGAGGCAGAGTCTTGGAACGCTTAATAATAAAAATCCAAACCGCAGTGCAGCAGCAGTGAGTCCAAAATTATCTCTGATGAGTAGGCAAACACACATATACACTGACCAACACACAAATGAGGAGCAGTTTGAGTCAATAAAACATGCAAGGATCTGAAATAGGTCAGCACTAATCACATTTTTACCTTGTGCTTACAATGGCAGCTGCTCACTGTTGCGTGACTGCAGATAGACAGGCACAGAATCAAAATACAAATTATAATTGTATAATGTTTGTCAAGTGCAGAGACACATTTCACAAACAGACAGTACCTCTGCAAGCTGTGATAGAATAAACTGATAACCAGGACTGATCAACTTCAAAGTGAATGTTAACACGTCACACTTGGTCACAAGACATGCGAGAGAGAGCAATCACTGGTATATGACCTGTTGTAATGCCTCTCAAGGTGACATATTTTGAATGAGTTGGAGATTTGGATGGTGAAGGGGATGATTAAAAGTAAAAAAAAACTAATATTTCAGTCTGTTTCTCACATTGCATAGCTTTGTGTTTGCTGGTGCAGGATAAAAGTCACTAATTTTGCTGATTTTCTGAGTTAGTGCTGGCTGCAGATAAAGTCTTAATCGTTGGAGATTTTAATATCCATGTTGATAATGAAAAAGATGCATTGGGATCAGCATTTATAGACATTCTGAACTCTACTGGGGTCAGACAACAAGTGTCGTAATCATACTTTAGATTTAATACTGTTACATGGAATTGATGTTAATGGGGTTGAAATTCTGTAGCAGAGGGATGGTTATTCCGGATCATAATCTAGTCTCATTTATACTCTATATAGCTAAAGCTGCGAACTCAACTAAATATATGGTAGAACCATCACTTCTACAACAAAAGACTGCTTTGTAAATAATCTTCCTGACTTGTCTCAATTCCTCAGCAAATCCAATAGCTCAGAAAACTTGATGTTGTAACAGAAACTATGGACTCTCTCTTTTCTAGCTCCTTTACGCTTAAAGAAGATTAAGCAAAAACAGTCTGACATCGTGGTACAATGGGCACACTCCTGCCTTAAAGAGAGCAGCCCGGAAAATGGAGTGCAAGTAGAAGAAAACAAAACTAGAGGTATTTCGTATTGCATGGAGGGAAAGTAATTCTACATATAGAAAAGCTCTAAAACTGCTAGATCTGCTTTCTTTTCGTCTTTTTAGAAGAAAATAAACACAACCCCAGGCATTTATTCAATACAGTGGCTAAATTGATGACAAATAAAGCATCAACAGTCGCAGACATTTCCCAACAGCACAGCGGTTATGACTTTATGAACTTACTGCCAAGATCGATACTATTAGAGATAAAATTCTAACCATGCAGCCATCAGCTACAGGATCGCATCAGATGTGCACTATAGGTGTTACGCCCATGGACTGTTTTGTGTTTGTTTTCCTCCTCCACGTGCTCCATGTTCTCCCTGTGACCTAGTTTCTCCCTTGTGTTAATTATGTTTATTCGTTCCAGGTGTTTCTTGTAAGCTTCCATCCATATGTCTGCTCTTCTCTTACTCCCACATATTGACATTTTTGAACGTCTTATGCGACGTGCAGCAAGTGTATGTTAGCTCATGTCCCGCCGGTTCATATGTATGCATCTAACCTCCGAACCACGCAGCAGATTCGTTTGAATGAATCTCTTACCAAATCGTCCCTCCCTAACATTTGTCTCGTTTTTATTAGTTGACGAAAATGTCAGTAGATTTACGTCATAGTTTTTGTCATTCAAAAAGAGTTTTAGTTCATTATCGTCTCGTTGACATCTGTGAAAAAAATGTCGTTGACGAAAAGTATGACGAAAATTATTTGTCAACGAAATTAACACTGCCTTGCCCTCATCCCATAACCAGACACTGACAGTAATTGACACGTACATTGTGTCTCTTGGCTCGGTTTGTGTGATCCAATGCAGTGACATGCACATCAGCATCATCTTTCAAGTGGTTTGAGACCAAATAGAGCCAGAGAGAAAGTAGTACAATTTTATTTAAGCCCGACGACGTCTCATGCTTCAGTGTGAAAGAGGAATGTAGGACAGATCTGTTCTAACGCTGACCCGTGACTCATCCCATTACATTTTCCAACAGCTCTATTAGCTCATCCAGGTCTCTAAAGCCCAGGAACTTAACGAGGATGGCAGGGCTATTACATTACCATTACTTCATTCAGGTCAGTCTGCCTGAGGAACAGCAACATGGCACTCGCTCAGGTATCTGAGACTCAGGTTAGCCAAGTGACAATTACTCCAGCACTAATTAAGCCATCTCCACTTCAGGCTGTGTCTGACCCTCACTAATTATGCATATATGTGGTGGCAGTGGTTTAATGCTTAGGGACTTTGTTAACACAAAGCAAACAGGTTTAATGGCAACAAAAATTGATCCAGGAGCTCTAGAGTTACAGAGATCTCAATCTTGCCCTATCAATAGTGACTTTGAGGAAACCACTAAACCCAAAACAGCAAGTAAAAATCTGAACTACTGGCCTGATCAGGCCAGCAAAAACAATTATTGTGTTTCCTTCTTGTCTCAGTCCAACTAGGGCCTTAATATGCATCCCTAAAACATTAGTGTGTATTAGTTTCTTCTAGGGGTGGGCGCTATACCGGTATGAAAGTGACTACCGGTTAGTGTTGTCACGGTACCAAAATTTCAGTATTCGGTACCAATACCAGTGAAAATCCACGGTTCTCGGTACCAATTTCGGTACCAAAGCAAAACAAAAAAAACATGCTAATTGAACAACATTTTTATTAATAACGTTAAACAAAAATTAAATGTACAAAACCAATGCCATTCTTTATACTTATTTAAAAGTGTTTCAAGTTTTCCCACAAGTAATAAAAGTAAGAAAAAAGTAAACAAGTTTCACCCAAAAGTTTAGTCATAGTTCTGCTGCCACTGAAAAACATCTGTAAACTGTTGTCTGTTTTAGGGTTTGCTGGTGTGTTTCAGGATCTTCCTCAGTCTGCAGCTGTAAAAGGAAAATATAATATACTTAAGTAAAGCAATGGGCTGAGTCTGACCAAATGCAACATAAGATCATTGACACCAGCTAAAATATAACTTTTCAGGAAATAACAAACCTCAGCCTTTATAATAAATTTAGATAAGATTACATATATTAAGTGTATATCAAATAGATGGAAACTGTAGTATTAAAAACACTTTACAATAAGATTGTATTTGTTAGATAACATGACCTAACAATAAACAATTCGAGGCTGAACGTTTTTGTCCTCTGTGTGCAACGCCGTACTACACAGGCATTAGTAATCAAACACAGAGTATTGTAACAGACCAAATTAAGAGAGCACAAATCGCCTACTCCAGTGGTTTGCAAACGGGGGTGCGGCAAGGCTGAGGGATAGTGTACAGTCAGCAGATTATTTTGCAAAAAAAAACCTCTGCAGGGTGAAAAAGACTACACGGTGTAATTTTCCAGCTTATCATGCGGCCACTTGCCTAGGGTTGGGTACCGTTCACATTTTAACCGGTATGGTACCGGTATCGGTACCTGAACTTCAGTGTACTTTTTTCGGTACTTTACTCCGTGTAATTACAAAAACATTTATTTCAGTGAAAAAATAAGTCCAAAAGTCTCAATTTCAACATTTTGAACAATAGGGCCCTACAAACTTTTTCTTTCTTTCTTTCTTTTTTTTCCCCCATAAATTCTTGTTTTAATTTTTCTGAAAATCAAATGAAGGCATTAAACATTTATTTTAAATCAAATGAAAATGAAACCCTTTTATTTTTTGGCAAACAAATGGAGCTTTACTGTTGAAATTAATACATGGAAGAAAAATTGTGTGAATAGCGTAAAATTCTCGCGAAGTGACTCTCACAGCAGCTCTGGAGATTAAGATTTTGTGTTCATGCTGTCATATAGTGAGACGCAGAGGCCGAAAACCACCACGAGCGTCACGCGTGCTTCAGTATTTGTGTAGTAAACAAAACCGCATTTCTGCCATTCATACATACAGAAGCAAGCGGAACATGCAGGACTCATATTTAAACCGTCTTTTTGCATTTTAATATTCACAGACACTAGTTCATATGGCGATTCAAATTAAGTGGCAGACCTACTTTTGATTTATTCGTCCAAAATTGACGAATTCCGTGGCATTCCACGCTATAGAGTAAATTACTTTATGAATGGATGCGGCGCGACATGACAAATCCATGACAGTAAACTGATGCCGCGTTCTATTTCTGACGAAGTCCAGCGCTCTAACACACAGAACAATTTCAAATATTCATAAGAGAATAGTGAAAAAATAGTTTCGTCTAGGGCTGCAACAACTAATCGATAAAATCGATTATTATTGATAATGAAAATCATCGACAACGATTCTCATTATCGATTAGTTGGGTCTGCCCATGGTGCACGTCCAACTTCAGCCGGTCGCGTCAAATTACAGCACTGAATAGGGCATTATGGACAAAATGCATCTAAAAATAGTGGAGGAAACAGAATGAGATGCTGCGGGAGAGTTACGTGATCCAAGCTGCCCAAAAATTAGAATTCTTTATTTTAAGCTTTAAGCTGATCCATTAGCGTAATGGCTTGCCCTGTCAGGCGCTTTGGCAGATGTGTATGCGTCCTCAGCGCAAAAAAAAACTTTCAGTTAACGGTCATATCCTTAATAGTGTTTTTTTTTCAGATACCCAATTACAGTCAAAAAAGTACATAAACAATGCCAGCAAGAATGCAAGCTGTTATGAAGGGCATAGGAGGCCTTTTTTATGTGAATAAATACTATTCAGTTGTTTAAGTTTATTTGCCCAATAAATTACAATAACATTTTTTGATTTAAACAATTTTTTGACAGATTCCTAAAATTCCTAAAATGTGTTTTCTCTTTATTATAGCAAGTGGTCTAATAAATTGTTAAGCACTGTATGTTTTCATAGCATTCAGTTGGCACGTTTGTTTGAAGGACATTGGGCAGAATGTGGAATAGTGTGTTTGTCAATAAAAAAAATAAAAATAAAAATAATTAAAAAATCTGATTAATCGAAAAATAATCGACCAACTAATCGATTGTCAAAATAATCGCTAGTTGCAGCCCTAGTTTCCTCAAAAACATTAAGCAGCACAAATGTTTTCAACATTGGTGATAATGAGAAGTGCTTCTAGAGCATCAAATCAGCATATTAGAATGATTTCTGAAGGATCATGTGACACTGAAGACTGGAGTAATGATGCAGAAATTTCAGCTTTGATCCAGGAATACAGTAACCTATAGGCCTATGTTAAAACATTCAAATAGATAATTTAACCTGTTAACCTGCACCCCCCATTTTGGGACTCACAGCTGAAAATGACCTACCTAACTTAAAATGGTAACAGTTCCTGACAACAGTGTGCTACACACACAATTTTGGTGTCTTTGGAAAGAAGACCCTTTGGGCTTTACTATCCATCATCCAGAGTTGATAATGCTCAAAAAGATACAAAGTTATAGACACTGAAGTGCCTTGAAAGAAATTCAGTACCACACTGAATAGTTTTTTTAATTTCATATAAAAATACATGAAATCAGTCCTGGAGCAATCCAGAAAAGTAATGGGCTGAAAGTCACGTCTCATGAGTTTATTTCAAATCTAAAGAAGATACCATGAAAAATGAGATCCCTGCAACCATTTTTCTGAGACTATGTCTAGTCCGCGTATCTTTGACTTTTTTTTTTAGTGGATGGTCTCATTCGGTTTGTGACACTGTATGCTACAAAACCATGTTGCTTTTTACTACCAAGATTAGGGCTGCACGATAAATCGCATGCAATATTTAATGCGCATCTTGTCAGTAAAGCCACTTCTGTAATCAGCGGTAAATCAACACAGACCCGTTGTTCACAGGCAAGCTGCGCAACACCACGTTCATAATCGCACGATTTTTTGCGCAGCTTGTCAGTGAACAACGGCTCTGTGTAGTTAATGCTGCTCAATGTGAAAGCACGCACGTGATGGAGATTTACCGCTGATTACAGAAGCAGCTTTACTGACAAGATGCGCATTAAATATCGCATGCGATTTATCGTGCAGCCCTAACCAAGACGCAGTTTTTTTAAGCGTAAGTTATTCCATCACGGATACAAACAGTAACTGTCCCTGAAGAAATGAGACTTAAACAAAGGAATTACCATCCATATTACAACGTTATTGCTTCGTTGGACTAAAAGTGCTCTATGGGATGTTGTTCAGTGGACCCTTACCTTTCTAACTAAACCGGGATTTACAGCTGTGGATGCGTTTATGACTCGTTATTACGATGAATCTGGTACGTACTGCGTTTTGATTATGCATGTTTTGATGTGTACTGCTTACACAAATTTTGCAAATACATTCTTTATAAGCTTTCCATTGAAAAACAGCGATCTATCGTCGATGCTTGAGGCTTAGACCTTAAGAATGGTATATAGTTTGTCAAGATTAATTATGTCCCTTTTTATTTAATCTATTCGTAAACATTGACAAGTGCAAACAAAGACCGTTCAGTGCGCCGGCGTCCAGGTGCGGGTTAACAGGTTAAAGTGAAAATATTTAGTGTTTACTGTATTTCACTGGCCTACTCAAATACACAATATTTAATTTAATTCATACAGGCCTACCTCGTGTTGCATGTTTGCACTTTTTGAGAAAAACATTACAAAAAATACTTTTCAGGTCTATGTCCAATCCCTCACCTTTTCTAGTTATATAAGGTTAATATATTTTGCTTGTAATTTTTTTCCGCATATCGCAATATAATATCGATACCGCCTGGACAGTGTAAAATATCGTGATTAGGGATGTAACGATTCACTCAACTCACGATTCGATTCGCGATTTTGATTTCTCGATTCACGATTATTATAATTTTTTTTTACAAAATGAGATTTAAGACAAATTATAAATTAAATGTGTCTTTATTATTGCTTGGGCAAAATGCTGCACATTTCTTTGTGAAATTGAAATATAACACTATAATAATATTATAATATAGCACTTGCATATTACTGCTCTTTTGTTGGTTTTGATTGCTTCTATTGTCCTCATTTGTAAATCGCTTTGGATAAAAGCGTCTGCTAAATTACAAAATGCATTTTAATAATGATCCAAACAAAGATGCTGCATACATGCAACATGAGCAGTTTTTAATCTAAATTAGATTGTATAATTTTGAAATTTGAAGCAAAAACAGAATGGTTTGACTTCAGTTTTGTGAAACTATACATAAAAATATCTGCATGAAACTGCAGACGAGCTGAATGAGATGCAGATTCACACTCTGCCAGCAGGTGGCGCGTAAAGCGTTTCCTTGGTTTCCGCTGCAAAAACAAAGCAGCGCTGCACTTACTTTAATATGCATTATACAGAGGCAAGATGAAAAGAAAAAATACCATCTAAACTTTTCTAAAGACAGGAAGTTCCCCTCAGACATGCATTCATATAAACTCCTACACCTAAATGAATCACGATTTGTTTAGCATCTTAACCGATTTGAATCGTCACATATTTGAATCGATTTTCAACCGGCTTGTGGTTAATCGTTACATCCCTAATCGTGATATGAATTTTAGCTCATATCGCCCACCCCTAGTTTCTTCACATAAGCTGCAGGCTCTTTGAGACTACTGTGAAAACAATAATGCTGATTGAACAGTTAAAAATATACCACATACATCGAAAGAAAGTGGTGCTGCTTTGAAAGGAGCATTTAGCAGAAGTCACAGAGGATGGAGATGACATCAAAAAACTTCACACTGAGCTGAACAAACAGTCTCAAACTGAATAGAACAGTAATACATTTGACCCATGTGGGTTAGCTTACTTAAGCATATCAAGTCATTTTCCAGCTGCAAGTTCACAGAGCAGTTTTTCCTCAGCATTTTTGGTCTTCTGTACTCCTACAGCCGCATCAGTAAACACTAGTTTACACTATCAGAGACAAACAACTTTCTAGAAATGCAGAGCAACTTAATACAGCGACTGCCAAATAGGTGTGAAGACAGTGAAATGTTTGTAACCCTTATTAGCAAAGCCACAACTAGGAACATCAACTTGCGACTAACCAGTGGAAAAATGCAAATGCAAATGCAAAAATGTCTTTGGTGATATACCTCTTAGAAGACACCAATCAGAAATGTAATCCTTTTAGCAGCAAACATTTTGATTAAATATTTAATATTTATTGCAAATCTGTATTGAGTTACATGTACATAAAATGTTAATAGAAAAAAATAAAATAAATAGAAAGCACTATGGTGGGTATTTGTAAAAGTAACTGAAAAAAATATAATGAATCACTATTAATTATATTAATCTATTAACAGACCTTGTTGCTTAGGTTTATCAAAGTAAAACTGAAATGTTTACAAGACCACCCCTGGTTAGGAATCACCCCTCTATGGTTCCAACTGGACTATTTGATTAAACTTACGTTATTCATGTACTTTTGGTTACAACTAAACTTTTAAGGCAACATTCTGCAATTTCTTAGGCAGACTCAAGTAAAATGCACAGCTAAGACCATAATGCCATAATGAAATTTCTAGAAAGTGAGCAAATTGCATCAGCCACAGCTGATAAACAGCAGTCTAGTACGGTTTCAACACCATTACTGAAGAACAGATGTAATCAGCAAAGCTTTAACAGACCTTCATTGAATTACTATCTTTTAAACTAAGCAAGAGTTACAAGAACGTCAAAAAGAGGCCAGCCATGAGATCTAATACACCTTCAATGCAAAATCTAATCCTGCCAGCTAATGGGACAAAAGAAAGCCGGATTTGGCCCTCTCTTTTTTCATAATTTAACCCCTTGCAGAATATGATAAAGAGGCCTGGAGCAGCTGCAGACTGACCAGTCCCCAAGCACACAATTAACAACAAAAGAGCCCTTTTAACGCATTGAGCTAATCAGCAGCCAGCCCACCACTGCAGTCCCCCTGAACCATCTGCAAGACGGCAGACCGTCTCTGTGATTGTGAAAAAAGACTGGCACCATGCTATCATGTCCTAGGGTCAATGAAGCACATTGCTTAGCAACAGTCAAGCCCCCATGCATGGAAACCAAAAGCTTTAGCCTTCAAAGAGCAACTCAAAGAGTGGACAAGGGAATGTGCTCCAAGATTTGATTACCAAATGGCCTCCGATTGTTCGCTGACCACTGCAGGAAAAGAGAGCATTAAGAGCCACCAAGCATGGACCTTAAGTGACCAGCAAGTGATAGACAATGAAACATTTTACATTTTCATTGGTCTACAAACTATAGCTGCTTTGTGTCTAAACTATGTGAGATGATAGAGAGCTATATGTAGCCCAAACTGAACAAATGCTATACATGAATTCTGGAAAAGTCAATCCACGACTGGTGTAGGAATAATTTTAAAAGATTGCAGCTTTTTAAACAAATGTTTAGAGGGAAAAGGCCATACAAGGTTGAGCCCCAGTTGAAAGCAAACCAAAAACCCAGGACACCATAGGAGGGAAATCTGTAGGATTCTGTAATAATCCCTATAATAATAATTAGGTTATAATGGGCTGTCAACATTTCACATAATCTTCAAATAGTGGCGTTCACAACAGAGCTCAAAATTTTGATGTAGGGCTCTCCATCATTAAGCTTGCAAGTTAAGTCACCATAAAATCAAAAATAAACCCCATTTACTACACAATCATAGTCTTGTTAAATGATTAATCACTGCACATTATTCCAAGTCAAGATAAAAAAAATGTTTATCTTAGTAATGTTTCATCACTTGCTCAGCCTCTGAAACTTTTCAGCTGACGTCACAAAACTCTCTTACTTCGAATCAACCCATCTCCTCCAACCAGCTTCATTCGGGCACGTAATTCATAGTTTTCAGTCACGTGACCGGCTCGAAGACCTGGTGGGCAAAACAGCCATAGAACTGCAGCACAAGCCCGTCAATTTTCTATCTTGGTAATTTTCACCCCTCAAAAGAATAAAAGATAAGTGAACAAAATGCAAGTTTTGGCCATTAGCAATCCATATAAAGCACCCGCCGCAATATTTCAATCACTAAAATCAGCGGTACATTCTAGCTAAATCATTTAATGTGAAATCACTTAAAGTGCCTTTAAAACAGTGATATTAAAAGATCAAATTCAGTACACACCTTATTGATGATGCATGCTTTATACAGGCAAGCAAATGAGCCCGGAACATGAATGCAATGTGCTAAATGGTTAAGTATTTTCTTTATAATGGTTTTCTATGGGAAAACATTTCATATTAAACTTCGAGAATTGCATTAATATTCTGGGTTCATCTGCTTGCCTGTACAAAGTCTGCATCATCAAATAACCTTATATACTGAATATATACTGAATTTGGCCTTTAGATATCACTGTCTTACATTACTACTTAATGCAAGCCTCGTAAAAATAACTGGCGGTCAGTGGAGGAAAGCCTTGTTTTGCCCTCCATGTGGGCGTTCCTGTGAGGGTGTGACGTCACATCACATGAAAACTATGAATAGGCACATTTCACAATCCAAACATTTTCTAAATGATACATTTAGTTCACAGCCGCCATTTTCACTGATTAAATACACTTAAAATGTTTTACACTGCAGATGTAGAATGGGTTGCAAATGTTGTTTCGTGTTGACTTAAGATTTTTAAATATGGAAATCGTACCAGCAAGGTCTGGATGATGAAGCTTCAGGACAACACACAAACTCAGTAACACAGTAACTCACAAAAAAAAAGGGGGGGAAAAAAAAATGGTCAGTTCAATAACGCACAGCTACTCCAACATCTGTAGCGTATCATGCCCTCATTTAGAAAACTATCTTTGAGAAAAACAAAGATGATTTAGGAATAAAAACATGGTCTACTCATTTTTCACAAAACATTTAAAATCACACAATGTTAAAATCAATCCCAAGTTCACTCATGTGGATGACAAAGCGGTTTGGGGCGAATAGTGAAAAAACCCTTTACCAAAACAATGAGTTAGGCTATGGTTTCAAGATATTTCAACAATTTAGGACAACAAAGCCACTTTTGTATAGTTAAGCACTGAAAAGCTACAAACACTGGACCTAAACTACTGACTTCCTAGATGTTACAACCTCTAAATGACACTGGTGGCTCTGGTAGGCATGTCAACATATGAGTATTTCTGGAGAGGGAGTATTTCTGTTCCTGACACTTGTTGTGTTGACCAGATTTTGAAACTCTGCTGAGGTCTTAAAACAACAGTCGACGCTAACAAGCTAAACTGTTTGGAAAAAGTCACAAATCTGCTTGGTAGTGAATAAAGAGGTTCCTAAACGACCATAAGTTCCCAAGGCTTTTTATGGTTAAAACCTTGTAAGATAGCTTTAAATAATTTGTGCGACTTTGCATTTGCAGAAACAATAAAACAAGTGATTACATTCACAGCTTTTCAGACAAGCACACAGAGCCTGATTGGATACAAAAAGTACCTGGTCTCTCTCATGAGGGAGTAGTGTCACAGGTGGGAGGTCGACACCAAAGACCCCCACGCTCCTGAAGCAAGCTTTGCCTCCCAGCCCACCACTGTTCATCCTGTAGAGTGGCCCATCCTTGAGCAGCCGCCCATTGTTAACCGCTCGTTTAGCAGCTAGCCTCAGCCTCTGCTGAAACCTGGGGTTCACCACAACATTCACCAGGTCGCCCTGGCTTCTAAGGAATCTCTCGATGTTCCTTAGAGAGGAGCCAGCTGGGACGCCCAGACCTTCGATAGCCCTCCTAAGGATTTTATTCCAATCCACATGACGCAGATCTCCTGCAGGTATCACAGATCCAAGTGAGACCAGGCCAGAGCCTCCCAGCTTGAAAGGCCCAATCCTTCCCGGGGTGTCCGGGTCTTTGTATGAAGCGCATCCTTTGCTGGTAACCTTAAGGATGGACCCATCCTTCACAGAGAGCTCCAGCTGCTGGAGTATGACGCCCTTGTCTAGTCCATGTGAGGTTGAGACCGCATGGCAAATCCGCTCCTCGGAAGGCCGCTGCTTCTGCCTTTTGATCTTCTGAATAGCCTCAAGAATCCACTCTGTGTACAGGGGATTGGCCAGTTTCACCATGGTGAAATAAGTTGTTTCATTAAGGTGTGATCCATGAATACATTCCTTTTCTTTTAAGAGCGAACAATACGCATCCACAAACAAAAGCCAGCCATTAGTACATTATGCCAAACAGGATATGGGACTGATGTAACTCCTCAAAGATCAGACTGGCTATTCATTCCTTTTCCCTTTTGTCAGAAAGAAAAAAATCCCTTGTGGTTGTAAATCCAAAGTCAGAAGACTTGCTGAAAAATCCTTTCGTGTTACACCTGTGGGTGTGAAGAAAAGAAAAACAGAAAATACACGTTACTTTGCAACAAAAACACTCTCTACAGAGCCACTCCAGAACTAGTTACATGGGCATGGCAATTTGATCCAGGGGGTTAGGCTAACCAACACTACCACTTATTTACATTAGTCATACTGTTTTACACAAGTACAATGTAAAATAGGTTAAAAAGGTTTATCTATACATCTGATATATGTATATATAAATGTATGTGTGTGTGTGACCCTGGACCACAAAACCAGTCATAAGTGTCAATTTTTTTAAATTGAGATTTATACAACATCTGAGAGCTGAATGAATAAGTTAACCATACATACACCAATGGAAAGCGTAAGATAGGACAATATTTGGCCGATATACAACTATTTGAAAATCTGGAATCTGAGGGTGCAAAAAAATATTGAGAAATATAAAATAAAAAATATTGAGAAAATCGCCTTTAAAGTTGTCCAAATTAAGTCCTTAGCAATGCATATTACTAATGATAATAAAATATATATATATGTGTGTATGTGTGTGTATTGGCTTAGTTAAACACTACAGTGCCCTTTATTTATTTAGCATACAATATTATTTTTTTTTAATTCATTTATTTTTTCCCCAGCCCTTAGAAATAGAACATGTGACTTCCGTTATTAGGTGCACACATTCCATAAAAGGAAAAAACACCAGTCCAAACCAGACAGACCAGTACAACCATGAGATTAAGATGAACATGTTAATTCACATTTTGATAAAATGCAAGCCACTTTACCAGACTTATAGCTGGTACTCAAAACCTGCCTACCTACCTAGACAGCAAAAATGCTGCACGCTTTATGATGCCCATTTATGCAGTCTAGCTAGGGAGCTCACTAGATTGAGACATTCATTCACTCCAAAACAACGCAACAATACATTGTGTGTGTGTATAT
>NW_015633185.1:720545-731995 GCF_001515625.1 Sinocyclocheilus rhinocerous | reverse complement strand
AAGGAGGGGAAGAACAGTGCTGCGAGCAGCCAGCAGGTGACATGCATTGAACAATTTCTCAAGAATCCCTCCGAGTCCGCTCGCCAGCAGCAGCCGTGTAAACTCAACCACACAACTTATCTGCCATAATATTGTTACATAAAAAGCCTCGCACACATACTGAGGGGAACACTTGACCCATTCCTCTGAGACATTAGATCCGGCCTAAACAGATCCAAGAAAAGCTATGGTAAATAATTGAACGACGCGACTCGGTTAGCCAGCTAAATAACCACCAAATAACTCGAGTTTAACCGTGAAGGCATGACAGCACACAGAGTGTTAGAACATACAAAAACAAGACAACTGATGGTAAAACAAAGTCTTATTTATCAACTGACACCCACTCATTTTGGGTGTTCAACTCAAACTTAAAAACACAACATACAGCGTTGTTTAAGATCTGACACTTATTTAATCCATTTTAAATCTCGTCTAAACTCTTCCAGTTTTGGTCACAAACTACGACTTGGCCATGACATTTCACATTAAGAGTCTAGCAACATCATCTGCAATGCTGACAGCTAAAATAAAACACCGTGTCACAAACGCGTACTGACATTCGTACTTCAGCTCGAGTCCTCTTATTAAAGCCGAGATAGTGAGCTAAAGTCAGGCGAATCTCAAAAGCATTCGGCTTCTTATCTCCAGCATCGGTTTTCTAAACAGCCCCAGAGCTCAAGTCTAGCACGCTAAGCTAAAGCTGGCTAAATTAGGTTATGCTTTATGACTACTTCCGACAGATGACTATCTATAATTTATGATGACAAAGTCAACATGTCAATTAACCCACGGTCTCGCAAACCTTGTTTTCTGGACGCTTTAATACGGTGGACAGGTCAGGTGACTTCGCCGCTTTGCCCGGTCGCGTTACTAAACAGACGCCATTTTGTTACAATGTTGTAGTTTACATGAATCCGACATGACACTGATTACAACCCAATGGAGTCTCATTAAACCTTACCTTCACAAAGACGGTCCCGCCCAAGAAACTTTAATATTGGTTAGAAAGGGCAAATACTTATCCCTGGTTTGATAACCAAAGTGTCAATCACAAGGAAACAGTTCGGCCTCTCGAGGAATCGGTTGGCTTCATAATCTGTCAATAATCACTTGACCCGCCTCTTAAAGGGATAGCTCAACACCGCTGAACATTCTGTCATCATTTACTCACTCTCATGTTTTTCCAAACCTCTATGACTTTCTTTCTTCCGTGGAGCACAAATTGAGACATGAAGCAGAAAGTGAAGAACTGACAGCCTCAATAATTATTTACTTTCAGTGTGATTTTAAACATTCAATAAAAGTCAACAGTAACTGAAGCCTGTAATTCTGCATATCATCAAATTTTTTAGTCATTCGGGATTATTACAACAGGAGGAGTAAAAAATGACAATATCTTCATATTTAAACAAACTACCCCTTTAAGTTGTCAACTGCTCTTTAGTCCGTACTGCGTATGGAATGCGATACCTGCTATTCTATCCGCATTAGAAAAAACAGTTACCAGGGATAGCGGGAATATTTTATCATCATGTAATGAGTTTAAAACTACTTGATGGCTATTTAAATACAAGATCAGCCGAAACTCGCTCTACACCTTTAAGAAGGCTCCCCCTAATGAGCATCGCACAACACTGCAATATAAGCAGATCGACCTAGTCACACTTTTTGGAGAATAATGTAATGGTGAATAATTAGTCCAAGTACTCTAGTTATCCCTGGCATTACCCGTACTGTGTGCACTGTAATCTAGTATAGCTAATAATTAGTTTGCACTTTACAAAAGACACGGGAGGCCATTAACTATCGAACGCGCACGTCCTCACGAATGTGCTGTGCACGCAAACAGGCAACATTTATAAATCCTGCGAATGCCTAAACGGATCATGGCATATCATTTCTCCCGTTATTCTGAAACACTAAAAAGCAGCGATGATGCTGCTGTTGGTTTATGCGCTTCTGTCTAAAGCATGCAAAATGCACTCATATTTCAAGATCAAGCAACTGAGAACAGATAGCATCTGGAAAATTCCATTTATGCGGGTCAAGCAGCAGATTGCTATACTTGCGCGGTTCGCGTAACCCAATAACCTTAATAGCCCGAATTAATTTCTCCGCTTGCGTCAAGTTACATCACTCACGACAACTTAAACTTGAACGATTAAAACATGCCACCGACAACAAGACACCGCCGAGATAAATGCCCGACAACGCTGGCAAGGCGAACATTTACCTTTAAGTTCCTCGCACGATCTCTCCACGCTCCTCGTATAAGCAATAAAAACACGCTTATTTATGCGTAAAGTAGCCTGATAAATCCAATGGGGTCCTGTTTGATTCGGAAGATGAACGCACGCGTAGGCAGAGGGAACCTGATAACAACTAATTGAAAGGTTAATCTACATAGGAGTCTGTGACAAAGTAGTACCCTCCCCTTTCGGCACTCCATCAACCACAGAGGAGGACTAACTCTCTGTAACCGCTATGTGACATCACATCGCTCATTGGGAAACAATGTACATTGTTTCAGACTACATGGCATGGGTGGGAAAAGAGGAGACATGATGTGCCCTGTCTGTAAAGCGGAAAAGGAAACTTTTAATATCACTTGTTGGGATATGACTGTATGCGTGCAAAATCGTCTCCAAGTCAGCACGCGCAATCATGCGAGATTTTAAACTGTGTGGGGGAAAAAAGACAAGATACTGTCTGATATGCCGTGTTTTTGAAGAGGATTATGAAACTTGTAATATCACCCAGCACAGACAAATTTCATATGAATACACGCATATATGCATAATTATAATAAAAGTTTCACACTGTTTAATTATACATCACGTTTTAATTGCTCAGAAGGTGTTGCACATGTAATTGATGTTTGTTTGCAATATAAATACCAGCATCAATTACATACAGCCAAATGTGCTACACCACAGTTGGTAATAATCGGAGTAAATTGAAAACATTTAATAACAAAATATGCAACAAAACCCACTGATAGTTTTCAAATGCACCTGAAAGCCCATGGGTTCGCCCTGTGGTGAAAATTTGGTGTTGCAGAGCAATCTGAACCATGGTCATGTTACTTTTTACTGTGCCTGAGAGGAAAACAAATTGCACACTAAAACTTGAGCCATGTGGGATGTGGTTACAGTTTGGCAAAAGCCTGCATACTGGCTTCCAGCAAAGCCTGATCAAGGTGATTTGACACCAAAGGATTGTCTTCAGTTGTCTTTTTTGAAACACCAGGTTGAGTTACTTATGGCAGCTGGTCTGGGTGTGATATACTAACACATCACTTAACACTGTGTTAATATAATTACACTGCTTTCAGTTGGATCCACTTTTTAGTTTAGTATATGACGTTTTTATTTTAAAGTTACCACTGGGCATTGTTGTTTTTGATCAGCTGCATTGGATGATAATGATACCTGTCACTTCACAGGTGATAACTGGCATCATTTTCATCCCAAGACCCCCTTTTTTAGCACTGTAATGTGTGTGGCTATTGCAATTCAGTGTTACTTATTTGTATGCCAAAAGGGAAGGTTCATTTGTTTACAGTTTACGCAGATACATTGGAATTATTCATGTTTGCATATTTCAACCACTGGCACAGTCATATTCACATTCAGACAGAGGCAGGATAAATTCCCTGCACAAGGGTATAACAGCACTAGGGTAAGTAGATTAGCTCAGACTGATGACCTTCCAGATACTGGTGCACTTTTCTAACTACAAAAATACAACTGTGTTGAATGTGCCAACTAAGCAAAGACGATCAATTTCCTAGATTGTTGTCTAGATGGTTTTCTTCTGTTAAATAATATAAATACAACAATATTTGCTATTATAGTGGACCAAACCAAATCAAATAGCTGTAAGCATATTAAGCATCAATCATTATGAAATGAATAAACTTTAAATTAGGTCACACAGTAGCTGGTCTGATTCATTGTTTTAAATAAACAGTGCCTGTTGCTTTTCAACTAAAATGATACAGTTGGTCATTTTTAATGAGATAACACACTTATAGCAAGTCATGTATTGAAAACTTTTGTGTAAGTGTGTGTGTTTCTAAAATTATAGATTTTGCTGATTAGAGATATCCAGTTTGAAGTTAAATAAAAAATTCAGACCCACTTTATATCAAGTGCCTTTAACAACTATACAGTGCACTTATTGTGTAGATACATGTATTTACATTGCACTTGTATTTAAATCGTACCTGCATGTAATTAGTTGTAATTAAATTGTTAATACATCTGTAATTACAGTTGATCTTAACCTACTCCTTAAAGAATGTCACATTTATATAGTGCTTTATACAATACAACTCGCCCTCAAACCTACCCATACCACTAAACCTGCCCCCTAACCTTAACCATATCCCACCTCAATAGCAGCAAAAGTTTTGCAATAAAACATGAACGCAAGTACATTGTACATAATTAATCTTTTTAATGTACTGTAAGTACATACACCTAATATAAAGAGGAACCAAAATTTCAACTATATCAGAAACACAACTGTGTTTACTTCTTGCTTGACTTTGTTCTTCTATACCTACTGACTGAAATGTTGTCCAACAGCAACACACCTGTGAATCAACTTGCATTTTATAAACCTCACAGGCAACTTTCGCAGGTCTTAAAAACACCCAGCATCATTGTAAAACACACAGCGGGAGGATTAGAGAAGTGGAAAAAACACAAGCGTGACTGTGTGAGAGCTGAAAATGTGAAATAGTGCTCAAGGACTTTGTCCTTCGCTGTCATTAAGTTCACATGGACTCACGGGTTGTTTAAAACCGTGTGCTCAGTGATGCCAGGGCCCAACCGGGTTTGTCAGCGACAGAACCCGAATCTGCTATGATTGCTGTCACACACGGGGACAAAGGGTCAGCTGTACCTTGAGTCTCTCTAATGATGCTCACAAATAGCTACTCCTCATCCCATATCAGAGAGATGAACCAATGCAGACCTGCCACTGTCATCAAGAGGACAGGCAGAAGCTGGAGGCTTTCTACCCATCCAGTAGGACACAGAACTTGAGAGAGTAAAATGGACAAAAACCGAGTCTAAAATCTCTGTCTAACAAAAACACAGATAATGCACAATATAACACATTTCAAGCAATAAACACCCATTTTGCCCATTTATAAGGTTAGGAAGATAATACAAGTGACAGCAGTAATACAGCCTTTTTTGTTTATTTTGGCAGTTTGTGACACATTTAAGTGTTTCCCACAAATACATTTGGTTTACAACAGGAAGACTGGCCAACAAAATTTCTCTGAGATAAAACGAGCCTTTGATTTCAAAAAAGCTCAAATGATTCATCCGGCTTCTGTATGTCTGCAATATTGGCTTCAGTTTTTATAGCTAATTACGACTAAAATAAATTTTGTTAGCAAACACCACATCTGGAAAGATGCTGGTTATGATCATCACTCTTAACCGTGATACTAAAATGGCTTTAGTAAAAACAAATCAATATTTCCAACAGAAATTCCTCTTTTGCCTCTTTTGTAAACAGTTTTTAATGTGAAATATGTCTCTGTGATCGTATTAGGCTGTGAGACAACAGAGGCACAGCAGAAGGCAGGCAGTGAACAAGAGAGGAAAGAGGAACAGAAGATTAAAAAGTCAATTAAAAAAAGGCATTAGTCCTATAAAACACTCGGACGGCCGTATCTTCCGGTCTCTCAGTGGCCCATCAGTGGAAGTCTGGCTTTTCTGGGAATGTGCAGCCCGCGTGGCGAATAATGACGTTAGCAGAGTAGTGTCCAGCGCGGATGCACTGCTCAAAGGTCTTATCCTGTACCAGCTGAGACAGGAAACCTGCACACACATGCAAACAGACATCGAAAGAAAAACACAAATCAGATCCGCAGCGTGCAAGAGAGTGGACAGACAGATCCTAATCAAAAAGCGTGCGCAAACACATGCACACAAACATATGTTTAATGAACGCACACATGCACACACATCCGAGCGCATAGACACACACATAAACATATGCCGGCGAATGTTAGCTCAGAAAACGTAGTCGGGTATCGATTTTGTTGCATTTGCTTTCTTTTAAAAAAATTAAGGAAATCAGGCTTAAGGGGGAAAGGTGATGCAAAAGGCCCTCTTTAGTGATGTGCGATACAGAAATCCTCCAGCTGCCCTCGGGCTCTGAACCCTCCCACCTAGATCTCTGCTCTCTGCAGCAGCGCCGGAGCGCATTGAAAAACAGCTGGCAAATTCATTTTCCAACACGGCAGAGCGCTGGCCTCCAACCTCTTGTTGGAACGGATAAAGGAGTTAAAAAAAATCAATACGACGTTTGAGCAAACACGCTCACAGCTCTATTAGTCGCAAGGTTCTCCTGGAAGAGCTACAGGAAGACATGTTAGCAAATCAGGCTCGTGGCCTTTGAAAAGCAGAGGGCCGCGGAAGAGGCGTGGTATGAAGATAAATTACACCGACCCGAAAGACCCGTGTGAACGGCGTGATCAACATCGATATTTCTGTTTTTCATGGGGAGCCAAACAGCGTTGTGCTTTATGCTTTTGATGGATGGCTTCACAGTTCAGATTGGAGTAGACACGCAGCGGCTATCTGAATGCGCGGTTATTAGCTAAACCCGCAGATTAAAGATAACGGCTGGGGAGTCTGGAAACTCCACTAATCCATCATGAAAGTGATCTATTTCCCCTTAACTGTGTTATCTGAGGTTAAATAGTACAATAGAACATTGGCAGCTTCATGTGATTAAACTAAGCCAAATAAATGAAGTATAACTACAATTCATCTACAAATTGTCATTCCAGAGCAGCTGCGCAGGAAATAAATAAGCATTGTGTGTCAGAACTCTTGCATCACGGTCTGGTTTCCCAGAGGTTACAGATCAAACCTAATCCTGGATTAAATTGTCCTGTCAATAGTGATTTTCCATTGAACATACTTTCGTCTAGGACTAGTCTGAGTCTAGGATACCTGTTTCAATATTTCAATTCAGTTGTGTGCTGAGTCTGTGATTTCATTCTTCTGTCATTGATGCATTAATTATTGGGTTCATTAATCTATTAGGTTATCACACCTTGTGTTCGAGAGAGGATAAAACATTTATAATGTTTGAATATTTGTATGAATATTTCATAATAATAATCATAATATGTATTTAATTATTACCATTATTAAAGGGGTCATGAACCGAGAAATCAAAATTCCCTTGATCTTTTGACATTTAAAAGGTCATTGTACTATAAAAACATTCTGTAAGTTTCAGAACTCAAAACTTTCTCGTTAGTCTAAAAACAGCTTTTACTGAAGCCAATCTGCCAAAATGACAGGTTATGGAATGTGCCACTTTATGACGTAATAGAGTGGGTAAACCCCGCCTCCACAGAAGATGATCAACGCCTGCTTCTACAGCACTGCCTGTTTAGCTCCGCCCACCGATTCATGCATGTAGTGTAAATAACGAGAGAGGCAAACGCAGGTCTACGCAGAATTTAAACGATAAAGATGACTATGAAGACAACAAGACACTGTACAGTGCCAAGCTGTGGAAAAACACAGTCTTTGCATTGCCTTCCTTCTGATCCCAACATTAGGAAAGAGTGGATGAAGTTTATTTTTAATGAAGATCCAGACCGCGTCAGTAAGAACTCTGTCCTTTGTTCACTTTATTTTACTGTGGATTTGTTTACAAACAAGGCACGATTCGACACAGGATTTTCAGAAAGATTGAAACTAATAGATGATTCTGTGCGACTATTTTGGATCCGACAGTAATGTCGCACCACACAAGTGTGAGTAACTGTTTTTATTATGTGCTCACTATTGTGTTGTCTCTTATTATAGATCGTTTGATATGTACTGAGTATTTATGTGTTTTTAACCTAAAACACAGCATCTAGGAGGGATGTAGGCTGTCAAACATACACAACTGTTAGCCAATCATCCGCCACGTCTATTCAAACGGAGTGTTCAGATGAGGAGGTCAAAACAGGACAGAAAATAGCCTATTACTTCTAAATAATAAATTTTTTTTATGTAAAAATCTTGATAACATTATAAGTGGACCTCAGAGAACAGAACAAAATTATTTTAAAAATGCAGTTCATGACCCCTTTAATAATAATAGTGATTTTCTTTCTTCAAACATACTTCAGTCTAGGACTAATCTGAGTCTAGGGCACCAGTTTCAACATTTCAAGCCATTTGCATGCTGACTAGAATTTTTTCCCCTGTGATTTATGCATTAATTATTGGGTTAATTAACTTATTAGCTTATCAGACCTTATGTTCTAGAGAGACTAAACCAATTAAAATAATGTTTAAATATGTGTATGAATATTTATTTCATAACAACAACAACAACAATCTATTAGATTAGGCTATGGGTATTTTGAATATCTGTTTGAACATTATTAATAATAATAACAATAACAATAATAATAATAAATATATTACTATAGAATTAGTCTCTTCTATCAAACACAAAAGACGGTATTTTTTAAAATAAATTGTCTCAGTGCTTTTTAGTCCATACAGTCAATGGAAGTCAATGGGGTCCAAATGCTTTTCTGGACACCACTGACTTTCATTGAACTCACAAAAACTATCATCATCATCATCAGTTTCTCAGCAAAAAGAAAAGTCATACAGGTTTGCAACAACTTGAGGGTGGATAGACGATGACAGAATTTTCATTTTTGAGTGAACTATTGCTTAAAGTATTGAAGTTATTAAAGATGTACTTTGAAAGTACATCTTTATGGCTTGGTAGCACAGTACCTCCAACAAAGGCATCTCCAGCACCGGTGGTGTCCACTATCTCGCTCTGGTTGATCTCCAGGACAGGGAACGTCTCCACCTTGTCACCTGTGGAAAAGACGGTTCACGGTAATTGTGAGCTTGTTAAACTATCGTTGAGCTGAAAAACGAGCCTCATTCACAGACCGGCTGTTTGGCAGACGTGCGAGACTTTCTGCTGTCAAAAATTTTAATTTTTTGATAAAAGACTGTATATTTTCCCCATAGAAGCTCAACTTTTTCAGTGTCAAGCGTAGATTTAAAGCTGCAAAAATAAAAGCCAGTCATCTTTTTGTCAGCTCAAACACCTTGTTCGCTGCTTATTTCTTCCTCGCAAACAAATCTAGTTAGCATGATGCTAATCTATGGGATGATATTAGACTCAAAATGATTAATAGATGCATGCACAATTATCCATGTACTGCATAAATTTTATACATGTATCTTACTAACCACTAGGGATGTAACGATTAACTGCGAGCCGGTTGAAAATCGATTCAAATATGTGACGATTCAAATCGGTTGAGATGCTAAACAAATCGCGATTCATTTAGGTGTAGGAGTTTATATGAATGTATGTCTGAGGGGAACTTACTGTCTTTAGAAAAGTTTAGATGGTTTTTTTTTTTGGAAAGCGGGTTAAGTACAAAGCCTGGTTTACATAGGCCTAATAAATAGCCAATATTGTGAATATGGAAACATTTGGATTCGTGCCAAATGAGAGAGTAAGAAAGAGGATTATAGGGCCAAACAATAATAAAAAATAAAAAAAATCTCCAGAATAAAGTCATTAGCCTGTAATGCGAGATTAAACTCATTCAATATCCAGAAAAGTGTAGAAATAAAATATTGAGAATAAAAATAATTACATCCTATAATAGCCCTTTTAATAATAATAATAATAATAATAATAATAACACAAGGAATGAATAACTGACAACGTGCTGTTGAATTACAGAAAAAAAAAGCCAAGGTACCGTCACAAAGTTCTTGTTTGGCAAAATTAATATAAGCTATTCTGTGTCTTAAGACAAGTTAAGTTAGAACAAAGTTCAATACAACATCTTTATTATATTTCTACTGTAGAGGAGAATAGCCAAACCAAAAAGAAACAAAGAAAACACAATGTAACATTCATAAAACCGTACTCAATGGAATGCGCACATGTGACTGGGGCTAGTGCGATCTAGTGGTCGCTGATTTTCTGTGGCTCAGCTGCGCGTGGATCGCGAGCTGTGTGTGTGTGGATTGGGCAAGGCTAAAAGGGCGGAACGAAAGTCTCAAAATTCAAATGAATCATATAGAATCGACTCAGAAGAGACGTGAATGAATGCATGTCACCTGATCCACAAATGCACATTTTAATCGCTACATGCACAAATTATGATACTTTAATACAAACTATAACATTTGTATTCACAAATATGTCTCTATTTGAACAAAATGCTGCACATTAATGTAATTCTTAACTCTGCAGACACCGGTTGAAAAGCATTTGTTTCAGTGTAGTGACGCACATTTGCGAATTTTTCAAATTGTGTACACGTTAATGAATTGCACTGGACCTTGTTTGTTGGTAGTTGTGTGTGTGCGTGCATCTATTAATCATTTTGAGTCTAATATCATCCCATACTAATCATCTATGACATAACAGAGGCAGGAACAAACTTAGTACCGTGAAAAGATGGAGAAGTTCTCACAAGACATGCAGAAAGGAACAGTTTCACTTGATGAGCTGTAAGAGCCCTGCTTGGGCTTTGAACTTAAGGAGAGGCAATTATATCATTTTCCAGCTCTTCAGCATGACAATTCTTGCACAAAAATGGATCTGTTCACTAAAATAGCATTTGAAAGACAGCGTCAGTCTATTTTAAGCATTCAGTTTGAATGATCTGTCCCTTTTCAGGCTAAAATAATGCATTAACTGTCCCACGGTTCCCTCTCAAATGCCTTCTACTGTACGCTTGTGTTTTATTCATGGCATTAGCCTCCATTAGGGTTGAATGAGGCTGATATAACTTTGCTTTGCAGTAAGATCATCACTTCAGAGAACCCAATATTAGATTCTTGAGGACCTTCAGAAAATTCCACATGCGGCAAGTCTGGCAACCCACTCCAGTGCTGCGATTTCCCATTTGAAACTGAGCTACTGCTGCCTTCAAGTGCACGTGGTAAGTCTCTACTCCACAGTTAATCAGTCGATATTACAACACATTACACATTCAAGTCTAGGAAAAAAGTGGGAGGTAGTCAAAACAAAAACAATAGATGACACAATTGCTGTCACTTCTGCTGAATACACCAGGATCACTTTTACACAACATGAGTTATGTATTAATTATTGGGTTCATTAAAGGGGTGGTTCACTGTTTTTTTTCTAGGCTTGATTGTGTTTATGGGATGCAGTCTAACATGTGTTAATGCTTTGTTTTTTAAAAAACGCATTATTTTTCACATAATTTACCTTTATATCACACCGCTCTGTCCCTTCTCTGAGAAACGTGCTGATCATTTCCTTCTTTTATGAAGCCCCTCCTTCGGAAATAGGCTATGGGCTCTGATTGGTTAGCTAGCCCAGTGTGTTGTGATTGGCTAAAC
>NW_015633185.1:702041-720370 GCF_001515625.1 Sinocyclocheilus rhinocerous | reverse complement strand
GTTGTAGTCCCTACCAGCCGTTTTTGTAGGCATTAAACTGCCAGAATTTTAAAAGACGACATCTCTGTTTGCATTGAACTTTCAGCTTCGTAACTTTGCAGATATTGTTTATGCTCAAACAGCAACATTAGACACTAACTAACGTTAAAAAAGTGAAATCGCAAACAACCACCCCTTTAATCTATTAGGTTATCAGGCTTGTGTTCTAAAGAGGCTAAAATATTTATAATAATGTTTGAATATTTGCATGAAAATGAATTTAATGACAATAATATTAATAATAATAGTTATTACATACAATAATGTTAATTAATAAAGCAATATTAAATAAATGAATAACAATACATATCAATATATAATAACTGTGCATTTATAATTATTATAATTACAAATAAAATTTAATTAAAAGTATATTAACATTCATTGATACTAAAATAAAGTATATTAACATTCAGAAAAGATCTGTCCCAACAAGATCTGTCAACAAAATCATTCATCGATGTCAACTGCAGAGTTGCCTTCTGCCATCTTTGATGTCAACATATCCCTTTCCTTTGTTACTCTGGTATCAGAGAATTCATCCCAGAAGCAAATATGACTTGTTGTGGTCATATATGTGCAAGTAACTCAAAATTACAATACTCCACTTGAAGGCTGCATGAAACTTTACATTTCCTTACACAAGAGGCAGAAAAAGTACTCGAGCCAGTCTTAGCCAGCCCAGACACTTTTTCACCAAAACAGCCCGTAATCTTCAGCAACATAGGGCTTTAAAGTATACACCTGCTAATTGTAGTCAGTAGGTGTCAAAGACCATCACTTTGTGTGGAGAACTTCAGAGGAAACCTTCAGACACAGACAGTAAACAACACAGAACGCCAGCAAAGGCTTTCAACTGATGTAACAATGAGCACTCAAGACATGTCTGCTGCGTGTGAGCGGTTTTTCCCTAAACGAGGCAGGCGATTGTGTCTTTGATAATTAATTACACAAAAAGCAGATCCTTTTAGAATCAGCTAATTAGCAGCAAAATGACTTTGCTTAATTAATGCAGGCAATGAAGCATGCTCGCCCGCCTTCCTATTGAAATGATTAACTAGAGGATCTTCCGTGTGAATTAAGTTAACAGAAACTCATGATCTATCTATTATAATTTATTTTACAATTAAAGATTACAATATTTCCACTGCCATCATAGCATGCTTTCTCCCTCATGACAAACTACGAAAGAAAGCAAGTGCATACGTTCATATGGAGCCTAAATCTGCAGACAAATGACTGAAGGGGGAAAAAAATGACCAGACGCAAATGAATATGTTCGAAATGAAACTGTATGTGGTTCCTTCCTTCCTGTACACAGGCTGACCTGATTCCACTTCCTTTTATGACTCAGAAACAGCGCAGCCTGAGAGTGAGAGAAAAAAAATAGCCATTAACTGTTCCTCCCTTTGATACCCATGACTGAACTGAAGAGGCTCTAGACAGTAATGGACATCAAACTGACGATTAAGGCTCGTATGAAGCAACGACACTCTTCTCTTCAGATTTGTGAGGGAGTAAGCAGAGAAAATGCACTTCAACATGGCGAGAATGTAGGTACTAGCACAGGCTAACCACTCTGCCCTTTGATGACAGGTCACGCACCAGAGGCATGCTGGGAAATGTCCAAACATCCCAGCCGCGGCGAGTCATCTGAAAAAAAAATTATGATGTGGTTCTTAGAAGTACATGGTACAACATTAGGTCATATCCAAGGGTCAGAGTCCACAATAAAAAAAAATATGCTACAATAAAAAAATATTTAAAACACAAGCGCACGCTGCCTATTAAGTCCATGTAAATTGCTGCATGGAACAAATGTCAATACAATAAAACCTTGGTGTTTAAAACAGATTTAAACTTGATTTAGGGTTCAGAGGGAGGGCCGTGAGCTCTAAGAGCTCGAGAAACATACACTGCCAGTCTTCCATCTTGGTAAACAAGGCTGAACTTGCATATGTGCTAATCCCCTTGCATTGATGTTTAATGGTGCATGTTGCTCTAGGTGGTTCCCATAACCTCACTTTGTCTGCTACAAGCTGCATCAATTGATATGATAATGGGTGGAGGACGTGTGAAATAAGAGGGGCTGCGCTGGAGGACGAGGCGTCCAACCACTTGGATGCCAAATGGTGTCCAGGAGCCTCTCTCAGCTCTCAATGGGGACAATGACAAGAGGTTCAAGGAATGGAGGCAAGAGGCAGATGCTTAGAAAAAAGAAAGATTCACACTACTAATTGGTCCAATAGGATGTTTTCATTACTGTCATCGTTAACCAACATGCACAGCAAAAATCATATAATAATTGAGTATTGTCTTCCAGTATTCCTAAACTCATAAGATTAATGCTTCTTTAGTAGTTTTGTGGAAGAAATATTTGGAAAAAGGAAACACAATTCCACATAAATACATTTAAAATAATTTTCGCAAAAGGTGTTTACAAAGACTTTAATGGCTTTTCACTGTCTTTTTAGAGGTTGCATAAATGCAATCCAGAAATGGGCCTTAACTATAAATTAAGCACAAAAAAGTGGTAATTTCATTCATTCATTCTGATAAAATACTACTGACACAATTCAATGTGTATCATAAAAATCACAAGTGGATCTCGAGCCTTGAGTACAGCATAAGCTGTATGTGTTTGATTCACAAAAAAGATTTGAATCATTAGTTTGGGAATCGGTGGTTGAACTATACTGATCAAGCTGTGTGGGTCTCATTCATTACAAAGAACTGACTCAAAAGAGTCATTCATTTGGGAATCACCCTACACTGGTTGTGCTGTATGTTTTTGATTCACTATGAACCAGTTCATTCGAATGGGAATCAAACCGTTACAATGTGTGTTTTTTACTCACTAAAAAGAACCAGCTCATTAGAATCACACTGTTTGGCACAGTAGATTTAGTAGCGTTGTTGCGCCCTTAACCGTAGTACAGGAAACACTTCCGCATGGGCGGAATATATATATATAAATATTTTATATATATTTATTAAATGAACAGCTAATAACCAGAACACTAACCCAATTCTTGAGTGTCAAATATAGGGCAAAACAGTATAAATGAAAGGACAAGTCTGCTAAACAAGGGAATTTAAATAATTTAAAGAGTAAAAATGAATCATTTCTGAATTAAGGTTTTACAAGAGGTTCTGGTCCAATGTGAAAGAGGACCATTTATGTAAGCACGCAAGAGCAAACTAGGGCAAATAAAGACAGAGAAATTAAATTCCTAAATCGCTACACTCTGCTCTCATTCCCCCCAAAACCATCCTTGATGGACATCTCCTTCCATTTCATCAACCCGGAGAGAACACATCACATCTTCATTCAAAACATATTATTGAACTTGGCTCTCAACATGCTGCTTTGGTTAGTCTGAGAGCATTCCAGGACCAATTTAATGTTAATGTATAACACAAAAGGGGCCATTGGCAGGGCTCTTTAATAGGCATGGCAATTAAAACTTTGCTGCCAAAACCTGTCTTTGTTGTTACTGGCTTGCGGTCGTCCCTGTAAACACAGTCTCTGGGCAGTTTACAGGGAGCTCCATCGCTTTTGTGGTTTTGCCATTCTTCACTTTACATGTTCATGCAGAAAGTGAAAATACTTTCCTCTGCGTGACTATCCAGGGAGCGGAAAAAAAGGGGCAACAAAGTTACACCTCCCGAGCTGTGAAGTTATATTAATAGCTCTTGTACAGCTGTTTCTGTTTGGTGCTGTGTTTGACACTTGTGTGCACAGATCAGAAGTGAGATGTTGCTTTCAGGGTTTTGTATCCCTTTGGCACGGGCCTCTCAGGAGGAAGAGGAAACCACAGCTCTGCCCGCAAAGGCACTCCAGGAACAAGCAGCACTGTAAACACGTATTGGACCGGCTCAAAATAAAACAGGCCGGCGAAGACAAAACATGCATGCGTGACTATTTATAGAGCCTGAGCGTCAGAAAAAAACATCATAACATTTACAGCACTGTGGAGTCATGCCAATTACGTGTAATAAATTCTCTTGTTATGCTATAATATGATTATGCTCGTAATGTGACAAGCCAAAACCATGAATGCCTCGGGTCATGCGATAATTACTCTTTTACTGTATCTTAGGCATTGTCATTTCAAACATATCACTGCGACTTTCAAAAAGTGATCGCATGGTGGATTATTATTCGGCTGTTCAGACAGCAACAGAAATGTTTTATGTCTCCAATAGATACCTCAGCTACTGAATGACAAGCTATTCACTACACAATGAGACATGACACAAAACCAATGAGCAGGAGAGAGATTCAAGGCCTTCAGACAGCTGCGGAACGGTGAGAGATTATTCCTCTCAAATCCACTTCTCGTCGGCTCCAGAGCCAAACAAAAGCTCCAAGGAGTAAACAAGGATGGCCCTCCTCTTGGCAAACAGACTGAGGAAACTGCCCTCACTTGCCTTCTTTTCTCTGATCCACCATCTCCACGCTAGGGCTGGTCAGAGAAACATGAGCGTGACAAACACATTTAGCCGCTAATAAAGGGCACCCACCATGCCGAGAGTGGCAGGAGATAACCAGCACAAATAATCAGAGGAGTCTGGGACGAAGAGAGCTTTAAGAGGCAGTTTTGCCCTTTTCAAAGCGAGACATTGATCAGATCCCCTCGCCTCTGAGCCATGCTAATTAGCTGAAGACGAGCGGTGATGATGTCACGATCGATTTGGCGGACGTGAGGAGGTCTTTATCCGTTGCCCTTCCCATCGCGAGTGAGATACTGAACGAATGTGATGCATATGCTCAAATTTCATGAGGTGAATTCAAAATCTGTGTTCAAAAATCAACAAAATCTATGATAGCTTGTTTCCGCCTCAGAATAAAAATAAAGGTAATTGTGAGTTTAAAAAAAAAAAAGTATAAAAAGTCACAATTGTGAGCTATAAAGTTGTACATATGAGATGTATAGTCACGATTATGAAAAATAGTTTAAAATTCAACCAAAATTGAGATACAATATAAATATAAAGTTAATATTGTAAAAACCAATAAATAGAGATAAAATGTCACATTTTGAGCTGTCAATTTTGAGATGTCAATTAAAATAAAATAAATAAGTTCGCAGTTGTGAGATATAGTCACAATTAAGATGAAATTGCAATTGTGAGAAAGTCAGCTTGTTTCCACCTCGGAGTAAAAATAAAGGTAATTGTGAGTTTAAAATAATAAGTCACATTAAAATATAAAAAGTCAATTTTGAGATCTAAAGTTACAATTATGAAAATTAAAGATGCAACTGTGAGATGCAAAGTTTCAACTGTGTGATGTATAGTCACTATTATGATAAATTTGTAATTGAGACATTAAGTTGAAACTGTGTGAGAAATTTGCAATTGTGAGATAAAATAATATAAAGTTATGAGAAAGAGAGATAATAAAATGATAAATCAGTTTCTCAACTGTGAGAAATAGCTTCAGTTATGAAAAAGTTGTGAGATAAAGTCACAACTGAGATATGAAATTGTGACTGAGAGAATTATTCTCACAATTAGCCTACTTTTTTTTTTATATAAAGTAGGCTAACAACCATCCTATGGTGCCTAAACAAGAAAGTTCAGTCCACTTTATGTCAGTAAAGGCATCACAGAGGCTGTTTACGTAATCAATCAATGCTACATCTTATAACTCTAAGCTCTTTTCTTTTGCTTTTTAAGCCTATCAAAACAAGCAGCTACTAACTGACTGCTTACAGTGTTTCTGTTTTAACTCCGCTGCGTTGAAGGTGCATTGCATTAATGAGACACAAACAAGGAAGGGCAAACATTACAGAATAATAGCCCTAACATAACACAAGAAAAATGTGAGGGAGAGCATGAACATACTCGCGCACACACACACGCACAGGAAGAGCGTGTGTGTTCCTGAGTGCATAATGACCTTTGCTAAGGGTTCACGGAGATGGAGGAAAACAGACTGAAACTAAAAGGCTCCTCTGGGGAGTTCATTAGGTGCAGGTAAATCTGACAGCACATTAGACACATTCCTCCTGAATAAGTTTCAAGACGAACAGCACCTCTCCAGGAGCAGGAATGAAAATGTTCCTCTTTAGTAGGATGACAAAACCAAAACGGATTTCATGGAGTGACTTTAGAATTATTCGCAACCGAAGTAAAGGCAATTTATTTCTCTCACTCTTAGAGTCACAATGAAACAGAAGTAGTGACAGATCTTTTCTGAATGAAACAGATTATTGATAAAGAAAAAGAGAAGTAGGGCAGAACTTGGTTCTATAAATTGGTAAATCATTGTAGAAGCCCTGCATTTGTCACCAGGGAGAAGTCTAATGTTTCACCGGAAGATGGAGGTTTTTTTGACATTTTGATGAAAATTTCGAGCTGAAAAAGTTTTTTTTTGTTTGTTTTAAGAAATCAAACATATGCATTGATGAACTATTCACTATCTATAACATGCATTTAGAAAATAGGGTGAATTTTCGTTTTATGCCAACTTTAATGTAGCCTTGATTTACAAGCGCCTGCAAAACATAATGCAAACTTTGAGAAGAACTTTGGAGAAGTCAGTCATACAAGTCAGTCATGCCGGTTTGGAATGACATGAGGGTTAGTAAACAAAGACATTTTTTATTTTTGGGTGGACTATCCCTTTAAATCACATAATGCGCTTGAGTTGGGACAACCACATCCAAGCCCAGTGTATTGCAGTCTAGATAAGATAAGGATATGGTCATGTCCAGATATCACTGAACAGTGGAGTTTACAAGTCAACTGGAAATAAACACAACTGCAGCAGCCTCTCTCTCTCTCTCTCTCGCTCTCTGCAGAAATGCAAAGACGCCCCTCCTGTTGTGGTGTTAGTTTCACTTCTTGTGATATTAAAAGGAACACAACAAAGGTTATCTCTCTAGAACCTCGGTTCCAGGAAGTTAGAGTAAAGTACATTACTTTACTTATGAGTTATGACTCTGCCTGAAACTGTAAGCCTGCCCTTGTTGGGCTACATTCCTACACATGAAGTTTGGGATTACACGGGACGTTCTATTTTGAAAAATGTTCATGAAGAGTGCGATTAAGTTAGCTTAATACGTGAACTCACGGAGGTGGGAAAGTACTAATAGAACATCACAGACTCTCTTCCTCCCTGTGACGCTGTCGTCCCTGCCCTGGGCGACCCTGCACACTCAGCCATCATTAGATCAAAGACCGTGGGCGCCGTGCTCTTAATATGAGCCTGTAATAGGTGCGCCAGCAGGGCCGCGCTCTGTTCAGCGATGTCATAAAGGTGCTTCATTAAGGGTTCCTCTTCTGGCAGCTTTCATTAAGGAAATTAATGTGGAGGGGCGAGGACAGCCTGCGTTTATGCCGCGAGAGAAAGCCAGCACGCACAAAAAGGAACTACACAATAACAAATCTGCATCTCTTTGGAGCGTCGCCCCCAGGGCCTATCACCCCAGCCTTCTTAATCACCATTAAAACAACTTCATTGTGACATTCAGAGCCTGCTGAATGATCACATCCCCACATAGAGAGCAAATTGCAAATGAAATGTAGAGATCAGACGGCATCAGAGCACAGCCTCTGGGAGGTTGAGCAAATCTTCAATTCTCTTTTATATTGATGTTTATTGGCGGAGGCAGTGGGGAGCAATAACGTACCTCTCCTTCTCCGTCGCCCCTGCTATTTGAACCCACTTATTCGGCGCTCGTGCGACGCCTGACATTTTTTACGGCCAACTACCTCGTACGTGGCGTCCTCGTTCACTTAGTGTTCATTCATATAGGTTTGCCGGGGGTTGTCGCCGACCCTGCGGCTCCTTATGAAAGGGCTGCGGGAGGTTAGCCGAGCCTGCCTTTTTCCTCAGCGCAGTGTAAAATGCCTCCAGGAGAGTATTTTCTCTAAAGCCGACGCTTTGGCTGAAAGTTAGCTCGGAACAAGTGGGAGTGAGGCGGTTCTGTAGCAAAAGGGAAGGATTGTCTTGTAGCGCTTTCCTCTGATGAGGCTTTACAGGAGTAGCAATTGCCTGAGCAGCCTTATCAGCCCAGGGGGACTAATGCTATTAGCGTTTGTGTGATAAACGCAGCGCAGTGGAACCAATACAGCCAGCTTTGCCGCGTTACTCTGGTAACATGTTGAGTAAATTGTATAATACAGAGATCTGCGACAGCTCTGTTTAACAACACTTCAATTCTGTAGTGCAGACTTGTGAATAGGATTAGACCTATAAGCTAACAGGGGTGAGGGACGTCACTTGTCAAGCAACAAGTTGTCTTAGAGTGAGGCCTATAAAATCAGAGAACAACCTTAACATGGCATTTTATTGTACAGATCAGTGGTCGGCAACCTTAGGCACGCATGTCACCATTGGCAAACAAGTGAAAATCGTGACAATGTTATATGATTATAATATATATATATATATATATATATATATACAACTATTTAAGAATGTTCAGTAAAAATATGCTTTGACAAGAAAAAAAAACATGGTTTAAATCTAATTAAACCAACAATTAAATACTGTCAGAGGAAATAAAGTGTTTTATGGACAAAAAAAAAAAAGATTTATACAATCGCATTAAATAAAGTCGAATTTAACAGCAAGATGACATACACTACCATTGAAAATATTTTTCTTTAAAGAAATTAATACTTTTATTCAGCTAGGATGGTTTAATTTATGAAGTGTCAGTAAAGATATTTATAATGTTATGAAATGTTTTATGTTGTTCTATTTCAAATAAATGCTGTTCTTTTGAACTTTCTATTCAAAGAATCCTGAAATAAAAACACCATAATTCCACAAAAAATATAAAGCACTCTGTTTTCAACTGAACTATTTGCAAAATTGATAAGAAATAAATGTTTTTGAGCACCAAACTCAGTATATTAGAATGATTTCTAAAGGATCATGTGACATTAAAAAGTGGAGTAATGGCTGCTGAAAAAAAAATCAGTTTTGCCATCACAGGAATAAATCACATTTGAAAAGATATTAAAGTAGAAAACAGTTATTTTAAATTGTAATAATATTTCAAAATAATACTTTTTTGTATTTTTTTTTATCAAATAAATGCAGCCCTGGTAAGCATAAGAGACTTCTATCAAAACTATAAAAAAAATGACCAACCCCAAACTTTTGAACCCAAGTGTAAATGAACAAAAATGTGACTTTATATCAGAATTTTTGTTTTAGCCATTTTTAGCTGAGAGGGAGGAAAAATTGGACCCAGACTGAATTCAAACTTTTGTTTCTTGTATGAGCACCAAGGCTGAAATAGCTGGCTCATATATGCCACCCGCTAGGCAAACCTCTTCAAGGATTTTGCGTCTAGGCAGACACTAAAGGTCATGTACCATGTTTACCTCATTGTTTTTCCAGGATCTCCAGAGTGTAGCAAGGGCAGCCGCTCATTGTGTCCCCGAGAGATTTAAATAATGTCCAACCTCGACGGAATTCATGTAAGAACACTGTGAAATTCAATGAATCAAAATACAAAAGGCAATAAAAGCCGAATTATCCTGAACAAATGGAATTTAGCTGAGGCTGGGCACTGGCGGACTGTAAAGCGAGGAATGCCGTTCTGGCAGGTGCAAAAGGAGAAGAAATGAAGAGCAGGAGAAGAAGAGCATAAACAGCTCAGCCTGTCTCCTTTACATTCCTGCCACCTTCCCGCTTTCTACTTCAAACCCCGCTGGTTTAATCAGCTACAACTGTTATGCTTTCCCCACTATTCGGTTAAACTTATCCACTCCACAGAAAGATCCCCCACTACTCAGTTACCATAGCAATGTGACTGCAACAGCCCTTTGGATTCAAATTCTGCATCTGAGAGATAGGAGGTCATTGCCAAGGGCGAATTCATTTCACACTGAGCAACATCGAAAGCCGCCAGAGAAAACGGCATTCTATTCTTAAGATGACCTTGTTTGAGGCTATTCACTAATATTTACAGAGGAAATCTATCAACATCATTCCAACTGTAAATAACTAAAAGTGTTTCTGGGGGTTGTGTTATTTCTTTTTAACACAAGACGGTCCTGATCTAAAAGCGTGATTATGAAAACCTAATTCTGAATAGATGAAAACTGACCCACGCACCTTTGGTCATTACAGTTCCTTCTTTGCCTTGGGTGAAGACAACAATCCTCTGCCTTTTCTTGTTCTCTTTGGGCAAGCTTTGGGCCTTCTTCGCAATCTCCTCAATGTCTTCAGTCTGCACGAGAGAAAAAATAAAACACATACTTGAGGGTAAGAAGCAAATATTAAGTTATTCTAGATCAGATTAGATTTACTTTAATACTGTACCTTGTAAAGCCTGAGTCACTGAGTCTACTGAGCATGTTTAGTGACTGCAATTGCCAACTACATCTCACTCAGAACGGCTGTTGTGTTGAAATGCTAAATGTCATGTGTAATCACATCACTCATGACTCACGTATTCATTCCAATGAAATGTTTAAATGCTAACAAGATACTAAAATGACACATATATCGCTCAGTGGTTTTAAAGCAATCCACTGATGTTTTCAATCTTCTGGCTTTTGAATGGCTACATTTGCAATACACCGACTTTCTTTCAAGAAAAAAGTTGGGACAAAAGTTGGACAGTTGTTTGAAATAATCGGAGAGAATCAATGCTTGAATAAACAAGTTGAAATGTCACTCTTATTGTCAACAAAAACAGAAGAAATGGAAAAACTGATGCTCTGAAAATAAGTTCTGTTAGAGGGAACGAGAGCTACAGAGGTGATACCAACGTCAGATCTCTTTAGCATTCAAATGCTTCTTTAGGACTAAATGAGGCAGGCAGTTATTCAGAAATTCACAATTCAGTAAAACAGATGTTTTGGAGAGGATGCAACTAGATTTAACACATACAATTGTGCATATTTGTGTAGACAAAGACAACAGTAATATGTAACACTATCTCTGTATATTAAAAAATATATTTCTGTGGCTTTCAGGTTTACTAGTTAAAACAGTCAGACAGACTGACTGACATAAAACACTTGGTTGCAAACTATATGTGTTTGATTCACTAAAAAGCATCATTCAAAGAAACCAAACATTCAGAGTCATTCATTTGGGAACTGGCAGAGCTGTGTGGGTTTGATTCATTACAAAGAATAAGACTCATAATCGGACTACACTAGTCACACAATATGTTTTTAGTTAATTTAGAACCGCCTCATAAGAGTCATTCGTTGGGAATCTGACAACACTGGTCATGCTATATGTTTTTGATTCACTAAGAACCAGATTATAAGAGTCATTCCATAGGAAATCAGACAACACTGGTCACGCTGCATGTTTCTGATTCACTAAGAACCAGCTCATTCATTTGGGAAACAGACTACACTGGTCGCGCTGTAGACTCTTCAAGAGTCTTAAATAGTAGTGCAGGAAATTCTGTCGTATTTTCGTACGGAATGTACAGAATGCCAATGCAAGAATCAAGACATTCAAATGTCATTTGGCTATCTTATCTAACACTTTCATAATACTGTGGTGGAACAAGCCAGTACTACTACTACTACTACTACAATACTCCAAGCATGTTTATGAGGATAAACAGAATTGTTTCTTGAATTTGACTCTAATGACTTCTAATGAGTCCAGTAATGGAGATGCCACTAACAGAAATTTTTTTTGTCTATAAAAGCACTAAATAAAAATAGTAAAATATACCTTTAGCTGTATGTTGTACATGTTAAAACCTTCGTCTCCTGATCTGACCTTTCATGTATTGCACAGCTTACTTGTTTTTCCAGTACAGTCTGCTGTTTAAGTGGACTCCAAGCAACCTGTAGAACTACACCACCTCCACGCTCTCTCCCCAAAGCCTCGCAAACTTCTGCCTGCCGGTAAAATAGTCTATGATTTAGCAGATTGTGGAGGCGTTCACCGGTATCGCGCTGAGCTTGTTACCAAGTCGGAGAGGCATGTTGAGGGCACTGAAGAAGTCAAAGTACAAGATCCTGATTAGGGTGCCAGCTTTGACCAGGTGGGAGTGGGCTCTGTAAAGCATGCAGATCAGAGCACTGTCCACACCTACAGTAGGTCCAAAAGTATTTGGACACTTTTGGAAACCAAAATTTCTGAATTTCATTGCATTAAATAACAAATTATGAATTCAAATGGCATCTGCAAATAAATAATGATATAACTTCTCTCAGAACTATCTTACTTTCTGAGAGCAACTCAGAAAATAAGTTCAAGCAACTAATCCTAAAGTGATTTTTCATGGGTGACGTCAGTTCACATAGATGTCCTAGAAGAGCAACTACAGTTTTAGCTATGTTATTTTTTTCTAATATATAATTTAATTAATATACAAAATAAATATTAGTATAGAACTAACAGATAAGCATGTATGTGAGTGCTTGAAGTTTATGGAATTGAGTGAGATTATTTGCATTTCCTAGTCCTCGCACCTCCCAGCTGGCACTGGACAGAAGGAGCTGGGCTGGGGCAGTGGGAGTGTGTGGAATGGGTGGTGCCGGTGCTTGTGGATTGGTCTAAGGGGTTGAGTGCTGGTGGTTTGATACCATCCCCCAACCCCTAGTCACACAAAGCCCCAGTAAGAGGGTCTGAGGCAGTGCCAAAGCTTTGAGTCTGTCACATGTCCACTCGTCCCCCTGCCAAAAGCAGGCTAGAGAGAGGCTGCTTGGCCATGGCAGCTACCAGCCCTTGACAGTTTTGTTAATGGCGAGGTAGTGTGGTGTCCCAGGCAGGCCCAGCTGCCTCATCACCTCTGCCTCCCTCCACACTCGAATAAAAGGGTCCGCTTTCCTGCAGTCTGGCCAATCAGCAGAGCACCAAACGGTTTCAATCAGCTTACTGCAGCATTTGCTGTTCAAGATATTGACTTCGGTGCGAGTTTACACTGCCAGACAGTTGTTTTCGTTTGCATTTGTATTGCAAGTGAAATTGGCTCAGTGATTCATGTTTTTCAATGACAGAACACTAAAGGTGCAGGCAAAAAAGATCCATTTTCCATTGTCAATAGTGTAGCAATTTAAGATGCACAGCTCACACATAAGAGACTTATAAACCAAATCAGCTTTCTGTTGGTCAACACTGCAATTTTTTGTGAACAACTGAACCCAAAGTGAAATCTGCGTGGGTTATTCCCAGTCGATTGGATTCCTATTGAAATTACTGTATTTCGGGTCAGAGCCGATAGCCTCATGGGCAGCACTCCGACATGTAGCGCAACTGTGCTTCAGGCGACGCTAGGTCGAATCCCGGCACATGGTCATTTCCTGAACCCACCGCCATCTCTTTCTACCATCCACTTCTTGTCCTTTCCTCAACTATACTATCGGAAAAAATGCAAAAATGCAAAAAACAAATCTTGAAAAATAAAAAAATAAAATGGCTGGAATTCGCCCACAGGAAATTCACCAAACAACGATAAATGTGGCCGCAACATAAGACCAAATTTAAAGCGCAACATCCAGTTAAAATTTACTAATGACCAACATTTTAATTGAAATACAATAAAAAGTTTTTCCCCCCCAACAAGTATAAATCCACTTCATAAATATGGATGATATCATTAATATAGTGCGCTTTGGGGAAGGTTAACAAAGTGTTCCGATTGGAACCGACACCAGAATGCAAAACTAACTAGATAATTAGTTAGTTTCTTCTCTGGAAAACTCAACCACAGACAGTACAGGCCCAAGGCTAGACCCAGAAAGCAGGCGAGTACGAATGTGGTGGCTTGTTTTAAGCAGAGCCCAGGGCTCTATAAAAACCTTACTGTTTTACAGTATCAGCTGACTGTGCACTGTAAATCTGTCAGGGGCTGCGGGTCTATAGGTATCCTGTGACGAGAAGTGGCTGCCTACAATCCCACCATTATCCCTTCATTATAACCATCAAACACATGATAGCCATGTGAGAGTGTAGCTACACATGCTCATGAACACTTGAGCGTGGGGGTGTGTGTGTGTGTGTGTGTGTGTGTGTGTGTTACTGTACAGGCACCTATGGAGTCATATATTCATATGGTGCTCCATTCATCTGCGCAGATTAAATGTCTGATGTGCTCGAATACCATTTACTCATTCATAATTTACTCTCTATTCTTGGCCTCGAACAATGCAAATCAGAAATGCAAACTCTTCGTGTCAAACCAGCTTTTTTTTATTCCTTGAAGAGTGAGGATGTGTTTCATTTCAGACATAGGGGAGTCTGCACGCATAGAAACTTGCAAGGCTCTTGTAAAAGCCGAGAAGTCTGTTATATGTATTCAGGATACAGCGATTGCCCATTGAAAAACAGATGTTTAGCTGGAATCCGAGGACCCTGAGCTCTGAATAAAAGCCCCCAGCAGCCAGTGCCTACTCGTTTCCTTTCTACATATATATCTTGGCACTGCAACATCTGCGATCACAGTTTGTCTTTAACCCTGCTTGGCATTTCAATTATGATTACAGTGTATGCCTGTGACTTATTAGAATGCAAGGCTTCATTAACAGAAGTAGAACACCTCTGCAGCTTCATTAGATTAATCATTCACTTCTAAAGAGTCGTTTAATTTTTAGTAGCATGATTTTAGAGGGAGGCAGGGGCGAGCTGGATGCAGAAGAGTTGGGAGAGAGAGAGTGAGTGAGGATTTGGGAGGTGTGGGGTATAAATTAGCCTTCCCGCCTTACTCTGAGGCACTTATCTCTGCATAGCTATCTGCTGGTGTGAATACATATATGCCTGAGGGACCGAGAGGGACCGAACGCCAGTTCACTTTGATCTGAATATCAACTGTCAGAACTATTCTCATAATTAACCCATCAAGACACATCACAACTGGATCCTTCAGTCCAGACAGAGAAAGGCAAGAGCCCTTCTGGGAATAAAGAGGCTTTCTGTGCACATCTCTCCTGCAGACAGGTGCTGCGGTTGGGGGGCAGAGGGCTGCGGAGTCTGTTAGGAGCAGCTGCCGTGGGATGCACACTCCCATGTTGCCGTTTCCCCCACTGGCGCTAACTTGCTCCAGCTAAATTGCGTAGGGGGCTTTTAATCACTTCCCCAAACACAGCCTTTAATCACCACTAAAAGGTTGATCGTTTCCAAGGAGGAGAGAAGGGAGAGGCATTGTGGGAGTCTACAGAGGTGCTAATGGAGAGGTTAATACTGTGATACTGGATTCCAGGGCTTGTTGAAGGCAATTTGTCACTGAAACTGAATGTAAAAAGTTAGACGAGTCAAGTCTTTGGTTTAGAAGTGTTGGTCGGCTTCGTCGACACTGTGTTTTTTTTATTGTGTTAAAGGGATAGTTCACCCAAAAATGAAAATTCTTGTCATCATTTACTCACCTGTCATATTAAAACTGACCAAAATGAGCCTTAAAAGCATACACCTGTTGCTTGAGACAGATATATGTGTTAAACTTAAACTATTTATAATATATATATATATATATAATTACAATCTTTGTAATAAGATGAAAGTATGAACAACAACTAAACACAATTATCAAAAACCGACCAAATAAATTCCCAGAGGTCCATCAAAAAGTTACATGACTCAGAGAGAGGCTAAAAATGTTGTTTCTGATCTCTAGCTAACATGAAGTGGTTTGCATTTTGAAGTGCTTTGAAGTAATTCATTAACTAAAAAGTGCCACAGTAGCTACAACTCTGTACTAAATACTGAGCATTTTTCAGTTTTTCTTTTTTAATAAATCTGCAAAGATGTCAACAATTCTGTGTTTTTCTGTCAATATGGGGTGCTGTGTGTACATTAATGAGGAAAAAAAATTAACTTAAATGATTTTAGCAAATGGCTGCAATATAACAAAGAGTGAAAAATTTAAGGGGGTCTGAATACTTTCCGTACCCACTGTATATATATAAATATAATATTCCAATATATATTTTCTGTTGTATTCTACAGAGGAAAGTCAGTCAGTCTGATTTGGAATGACATGAGGGTGAGTGAATTATGACAGACTTTTTGAGTGAACTAACCCTTCAATGTAAAAGACCAGACTACACAGTCCCCTGTTAAGGTCTCAGACACACATTAGCATATTCATGCCATTGACTACTTGCTACTCAATAACTGTGTTTGATCAGAGGGGTGTGTAATGAAGGTTTTAAGTGTAAAAAAACATAATAAGCACAAGCTTAATTAAGCTTAACCATAATATCTCTCCATTCACTGGTAACCATCAGTTCATGAAACCCATAATGTAGCTGTCAGTGATTATCATAAGAGATGTTCTCCTTTAATAATAATGAAAGCAGGCGGAAAAAAACCCTGCCTTATTAGGGTGTCCAATTCTGTGTCCATATTAAAGCTAATAAAACAGCTCCTTCATTGTAATCTGTAGGAGGAACAGCAGCCAATAGAACATCAATTACCCTGCGGCGGATTCAACATCTAAGGGTATTTAAGTAAAACAGATGAGGATCGGATCACACTGCGAGCCAGATCTAATGCCGGCTCAATACAGAGAGAAAATAACACACTCTTATCTACCTTCTTGAGATGTAAATTGATTTATTAACAAGGCATCTCTTCGAAGCAAGAGAAATGGATTGATGCTAAGCAGACGTGTTTGATTTTCACTTTCATAAAGCGTGTAGATTTTCACGAGATGTAGAGCTGTATTGTAAAAACACGCTTCTTTCACACTTCTGAATGTTGCCACATTGTTTAAGACGTGAGAAAAATATTATCTTTACAAAGGTACAGCATGTCTAGCAGCGTCTGCTAGGGAGTTCTTTGGATAATCACAGAGCTAATTGGAAGTTTGTATTGAAGAACAGGCTTCCTGAGAAGACTACAAGATTTAGAGTGCCTACAACCACAATAATGCATATCATTATCTGGGGTTTCCACCCATGTATTTTATGCAAATTCTGTGATATTGCATAAAAATGCTGGGAGGATATATTAATGTAATGAAACTTAATACAATAAAAAAAAAATTTTTTCTAGATTTTCAGAAAAATTTACTTTTTTCAGAATGACAATTTGATCAAATATATTTAATAAATGTTATATTATATATTTAAAAAAGTGGCAAGATGCAAACTACAAACGAAAACAAATTTTCTTGAAATTTTATAAATTCAAAATGCACCTTAAAGTATAAACCTGGTGGACCATTTTTTGTGTGTTATAAATTAAGTATTATATTTTAAATATTAAATATTCTAAATATATATTTAATACAATTTTATAAAAGACATGCAAGTAAACATCAATAAAAACATTTTATTGAATTTAATGGATAAATTCCTAGATGTCCATTAAAAAAGTCAGAAGGAATTAAGTAATATAAAAGGACCACAGCTGCTACAATTTTAATTTTCGTATTTTGCTCTCCTAAACACTGGAAACGTTGATTTATTTTCAAACTGTTTTCACAATATTATGATTTTTTAAATAAATTAAATTCCAAACTTGGATGGAAACAGCTTTTGTGCCTTTATTGCTTTATTACCCAATAAAATAAAACCTCAGTTTTCGTATGAGTGGGGTAGAAAGATATTGCCGATAAATGAGGGGAAGCACGTCTGTGATGTTACGAACCACATAAACTGAGAATCAGTCAGCAGACATGCAGATGTGGAAAGTCAGCTGATGTGCGGAGGCGTGTATGAATAAGATCGAAAAACGCCACCACCGAAAGACAAATGATGACATGCTTCTCAGCACATTTGGGGCCTGAAACTAGAAAATTTTCTCGATTTCTCTCTGTCCGGTCACTAAATGCTTACATTTCAGCTGCCATACTCTGTTGAGATGTTTATTTCTGAAGCAAAATCAGGGGAAAGACTCATATGTCAAAGATTCCCTTTTCTCTGAGCCCTAAATCAACATGACGTGTGTGAAATCAGTGAAGAGGTACTCAAAGTGTGTGACAGTGCTTGCCATTTATATATTTACTCTGTGCGATGCAAGCTCTCGCCCCCTCCTCTATCTCCCTGGCTCACGAACTGCTCCTCCTCTCTCTCCCTCGCCCCTGCATGCTCTCTATCTCTCCCTCCCTCTCCTCTCTCTCTCTCTCTGACTTACTCTGCTGCCAGAATCTGCTTTGCATTCCAGTCACGTCGATCGCACCTTGAGTGATCCTGGAAGACAATTATTCATACTGAGACGAAACACATTCAGGCGGATAGCACTGCATTTGAAAAAAGATAAGCCACTTCAATTATTTAAGTGTGCTGTTCCTAAACTCACATTTACTTTGCTTATGAATTCACATTTACCCCCCCATGTACACTTGTGAATATGAGACAAGAAACACTACTATTACATTTGCATTTCCCTGCTATTCAGA
>NW_015633185.1:691298-701645 GCF_001515625.1 Sinocyclocheilus rhinocerous | reverse complement strand
ATAACCCCCCCCCCCCCCCCCCAATGTACACTTGTGAATATGAGATGAGAAACGCTACTATTACATTTGCATTTCCCTGCTATTCAGACAGATAACTCATATTGTTTTGATGTGTTATGTGCAAACAAGGCCAATCAGTGTTTCCACATTCTGAGACTAAGGGGAAGGTGATGCAGTATTTATGAGCGGATGCGGCGCAGTATAATTGAGTGTAATGCCATGGCGAATCCTCGCACGGGTCTAATGAAGCTAACAAGGTGGGTTCCTCGACAAAGGCACCTGCCAGCCCTGCCCATTACACCGACAGGAAAGAAAGCAGCCCCTGAGGATTTCTTTTTCTTTTCCCAAGAGCATTCTCAAAATTCAATAAATAACATCTGTAGGCGATGTTGGGTGCAGACCTGGGAGGAATGCGTCATAACAGAAAAGGAGGGGGACGAGAGAGAGAGAGAAAGAGAGAGAGGAGAAGAGAATGTGTAAGAGTAGGGGAGAAAATGTGTTTGTGTGTGTGAGTGTAAGTGTGTGTGTGAGAAAGAGAGAGTGTGTGTGAGCCGGAGTGCTGGCTGAACAAAGAAACCATGACGACTGCCAGGTTGCTATGGCGACCACTGCAAGGGGGCCAAGAGAGTATAATAGCACATCAATCACTGTCCGAAAAAGAACTTCATTATCAGCTGAAAAATAATCCTTTAGGATCTGTTTAGGGTGTGATCCTCCATCCACTCACCTCAAAGCCTCGCTCTTGTGCAAACGCGGCGGCCTCCTGCAAAACAAAGCACACATGCAGCCTTAATTAATGAGAGCTTAGTGTAGCAATGATATTATTTCATTCAGGACACATTTCAAAGCTCTGTTAGAGTATGTATCACAGGATATACATTATATAACCTTCAGTTCTTTCTCCAAAACCCATGAAAGAATTGGAAAATTATATTTTCTTGACCTAATAATCATCAAATTTGTAATTTATAAAAGTAAAGAAAATCAGTTACAGGCATGCTGATACAATATATCATATATATCAATGCAGTGCGACTTTTTTTTTTTACATCTTTAAACACTATTCATAAGCAAATCTTTTAGCTGCGTCTATGAGGTGCAGATTCACACACAACCATGTGGGGTCGCTCTCATACATTTGGCATGCTTTAAATCGCGAATTATAATATAATGAATTACAATATTTTGACATGTCACAGTGTATCCAATGTATGTTTATGGTATGGTAAACTAGTCGCAGCTAATGTCGTTCACACCAAGAACGAGAACGATAACTATATTAGCGACCGCACCAACGGACGATAACGTGCTGCAGTTTTAAAGTCAGGTGGATTCTGATTGGCTGTCTTGATGTTTTTACCATTCATCAGCTGAAAAAAATGTTCTGAAAGTGATTCCAATGATATCGCTCCTCTGTGACACTACTGTTATAGTTGTGATGTAGACACAGAAAATTACAATGTTTATTAAAACTTCAAAATTACTGTCCTTGGAGTCAACTGACTTTGCCTCTAGATTGTGTGTAAATTCGCAATGATGCTACCGGTTAAAAAGACTATGTTACATAAAATATCACAACATGACCTGAAACTCAAGCTCAAGCAAGATGAATGAATAAAACAGCTTTATTGCAGATAATAAAAGGGCTCTGTGAGGGTTAAAAGATTCCAATTATGTGTGCTGGGCTTCGCCCTTTGCTCGACTGAACGGCTCTAGGGACCAGAGGGACAACCTCGGCCTTTTGAGAGGAAGAGGGGGTGGAAAGAACCAGTGCTTCATGGATGTAAGGGGTTGAGACCACCTGCAGTCTGTCTGCCTGTCAGAGGCACTGCATAATAGAGCTGATACATGTACATTAATCTATAATAGACCATCTGACATCACTCAAAACACTCCAACCTGGCATTTAGCTGTTTGTATTTGGTTCCAGTCAGAAGATTTTCCCTTTTCTGGGTCACAGAGCTGCAGCTACACCCATGTTTGTGTTCACTGCACAGAGGTCAAACACTCCAAGGTTAATCTTTGTGCCATAAATTTGGGGGAAAACTCCAGTCCCCATGGAGATAACCCACCACTAGGTTTCATGACACCAGTTACATCTCAATGATCTGATAATGCAGCCATCCAGCAGCCAAGGTGAGCCACTCTTTTATTAAGAGTGATTAAGCAGCATTATTTCAAGATTAGCTCCAGGAATTAGAGTTAATGCAACCCCACTGGAAAACTGTAATAGACCCTCTTCACAAGGCAAGACTATGGAAATGCTGGACTTGTAATAAATCTACACTTTGAAAGTCACTCTATTAGTTAAGAGGACAGGGAGACATGTGAAATGACAGGAGCCAGTCTCATTGTATTCTGTAAGGAGATAATGGATTAAATACATGTTAAGGCTGCTATGACACAACACTTTGTACTCCACTGACTTTGTCCCGTCCCAAACTCAAACCATAGAGTGCAACAGTCAGGTCCCCGAAAAAAAAAAATCTCATTCATTCTCTACATAGGGGAACTGATTTTTAATGATAACATTTAAACCTACAGATTCCTGGTGAACTACATTGCATATAATTCTGCAGAGAAAACTCCACCAATCAGAGAACTGCAACCAGCAAATATTTACATAGTTACACACATTATTACCTCGCCTCATTACTTTTACCTTTACCTCATTAAAGCTGTAGGTACTCAGTACATTTGTCTTCTTGTCTGATTTTCTAACTTTTTTGCTACACATCAAAGTAATGAACGTGGTTTGGTTCATGCCTTACAACTCTTCAACAAAGATGGATTGGAAAAATATTTCCAGAACCAAGGCAGCTAAAAAAAATTGGGCATGTAATGCTGCACTTCATTGGCTGAGCCAGAAGTTGTCATGTCAGGCAAATGAAACAAATGAGCTGAAATGTTTTGAAGGCACCACATAGCCACAGTGTTTATACTGTTCATGAATTAAACCTACAAATTGCTAACTTGTTGTGTCTACAAATTAAACTTGTAAAGTACGGTGTATACTGGATATGTTTGAAGTTGTGTAAAACGAACCCTTACACTTGACAGTCTCAGGAATGGCACAAAAATAGATCATGAAAAGAAGATGGACGGTGAAGAATAAAGGTGGCATAGAGGAGGTGAGGAGTGTCTGGGTGAGTGCACACTGACATCTGGTCTGGGTTAGAAATGTGGCCCTGACAGACCGGGCTGGGGAGCTCGCGAGGGCCAACCTCACTGGTTATTTACTTCAGCGCCCACTTTCATCTCCATCCTGTGCAGTTATCCATGTTGTGACGAAGCTCAAAGCAGAAAATGAAGAGTATTTCCCTTTGTGAATCAGGCCAGTGGGTTAGCCATGCCAGCTGCAAGAGGAAGGGCCCTTTAAAGACAGTTCAACAAAACGCACAGCCTAAGGGATGGGCTGAGCTCTGAAATCATCACCTAGCTAAACGAAGAAGAAAATAACAGCAGCAAAAACATACAAACACACACACACACACACACACACACACACACACACACACACAGAAGAAAAGGAGAACCAACTTGACCACACGGTCATAAGATGTTATTTTTCCCCACATTGTTTTTGTGCTGGTGATATAAACACTGGTGAACCGGTGACGGCCCAGACAGAAACAAAAACAAAGATGCAACTGTTGGTTACTCACAGGCCAATCACAGTGCAATTTCATTACGTTGTCTCAAACGTCCCACATAATCCTGCATGAGGCAGGACTGCATGCCCACGGGCTGTGACTGTACCAGGGGCAGTGCTGTCTGAGGGGGCCGGCAGATGGTTATTGATACAGTAATCTGGGCAGGGGAAGGGGAAGATTAGAGAGAAGAAAGCCAGCATTGCTGAGGTGTTAAAGGTACTCCCCTGAGAGTGCAGCAAGCCAACTGGAGCGTGACGTGCAACCGACAACAAACCAATAGAGAGAGACAAACAGAGAGACGGACGGATGGAGAAAGAGAGACACTGAGAGAGAGCGTCAAACAAGCCACAGAAGACAGGCCCTTTTGGTGGAAATTTATCTAAAGCCACTAATCCTATACTTACCACCACCAGATGCAATTACTGCTAAAGAGCTGGGAGTAAGCGAAGCCTGTCCTAGACACCACTTCCATTACTGATGACATGTCGCCCAGATATAGCTGCAAACAAAGCTTAAAATTACATCAGGAAATGGCTGATCGGCAGCGAATGACACAGCGTAGTGGTTTAGATCGCTAGGCTGCAAACCCAAAGGTCACAGTCTGAAGTTGAAACAGTAAATGGAGCGATACATGAAGTTACTGAGACCATCTTCCACCACTGTGACCTTGAGAAAGACACTTAAAAACCTTTAAAGAACACAATTTTCTCTCCTATGTTGGTACAATTACTGAATTACTGAAACAGGAAGTTAGGACAAGGCATTCAAGGGCAAGGCATCACTGGTTCTAAAAACCATTTACAAAGCATTTTATTATATGACACTGCATTTAAGAAATATCCATCCATCCTCAAAGCTAATGGATACAAACATTTCCAGCATTGTTTTATTTATTGCAAATTAAAAACAAATTGTCTCGTGAAAAATACATTAAAATTCTCACACTTAAAAATATGCTGCTAAACAGTAACATTTTGCAGCCATGTGAAAATGTTGGCAAGGCAAACAAAAAATAACTACTGGCTTCACCAGGCCTGCAGAAAAAAAAAATCCTTATTATTGAGTACAGCACTCTGTATCACTGTCACACTTGGGTTTATGATGCTTCATTTTAGATACCACAGAGATCTGAGAGGTTGAGAAATGCTACGGGCAGGTTCTGTAATTCGGCGTAAGATGCGTTCTGGTATCCTGGACGTGAGCTTGTGTTGATGCTGTTTAGAGCGTGTGGGATGATGGATGTTGATGTAGCTGCAGATGGCGGGCGTCCAGGTGGACTGCAGACTGCAGAGGCAGTGTGGAGGGGGGGACTGGGCCTGCTTTTCCTGCGGCTCACCTCTGCTAACTGCTCCACTCCCGCTGGCATAAGTACAACGAGCATGTGACAATTCAGAGGGGAACGAAAATATCCACAGGGCACATCATAAAAAAAACCCACACTGCAGCCATGATAACAAGATCATGAAAACATCCCATCTGCATATACAGTGCCCTAATCTAAACCACAATTAAAATTGTAGTCTTTAATTGTATTGTATTTTAATTGAATTGAATTGTATTTTATTAAATGTAACTTATTCTTGTGATGCAAAGCTGAATTTTCAGCAGCCATTAGTTCGGTCTTCAGTTCACATGATCTATCAGAAATTATTCTAATATGCTGATTTAGTGCTTCAAGGGATAGTTCACCCAAAAATGAAAATTCTGTCATTAATATACAAGCTACAAGAATACTTTTTCGTGCGCAAAGAAAACAAAAATAACGCGTTCACAAGAGTACCACAACGCATGCGTGTTAATTCCTCTGCTTGCAAACAAGGCGCAACGCATCCGGGTTCTACGTCAGTTGTTGAAGTCGTTATTTTAGAGCACAAAAAGTATTCTCGTAGCTTCGTAAAATTACGGTTGAACCACTGATGTCACATGGACTTTTTAACGATGTCCTTACTACCTTTCTGGGCCTTGAACGTGGTAGTTCTGTTGCTGTCTATGCAGGGTCAGAAAGCTCTCGGATTTCAACAAAAATATCTTAATTTGTGTTACGAAGATGAACGAAGGTCTTACGGGTTTGGAACGACATGAAGGTGACCAGTGTTGGGCAAATTACTCTGAAAATGTAATCAAATTACTGATTACTGTAATTCAGTCAGTAACGTATAGAGACCTCGGCTTGTAACTATACTCTAATTACTATTTAGAAAATTATAACGCATTAAATTACTCCGTTACTAAAAAAGTAATCAAATTACAGTAACGCGTTACTAAGTAATGCGTTACTGCCCAACACTGAAGGTGAGTAATTAATGACAGAATTTTCATTTTTGGGTGAACTATCCCTTTAATTATTATTTGTGCTCAGTTATTTATAATTGTTCTTATTATCTTTTAAATATTATTATATCAATGTTAAAAACCTTTTGCTCCTTAATATTTTTGTGGAAACTGTGGGACATTTCTTTCAGGAAAGCTCAAAAGAGCAGCATTTATTTGAAATAGAAAATTTATGTAACATTATTCATGTCTTTACTTTCACTTTTAGCCAATTTAATGCATCCTTGCTGAACAAATATATTAATTTAATATTTCTATCTTACTTATCCCAAACTTTTTGAATCGTAGTTTATCATGGTTTCAACAAAAAATATTAAGCAGCAAAACTGTTTTCAACATTTATAATAAGAAGAAATGCTTCTTGAGCAGCAAATCAGCATATTAGAATGATCTCTGAAGGATCAGGTGACACTGAAGACTGGAGTAATGATGCTGAAAATTCAGCTTTGCCATCACAGGAATAAATTACATTTTAAAATATATTCAAATAGAAAGTTATTTTAAATTATAATGATATTTCACAATATTACCGTTTTACTTTATTTTTCATCAAATAAATGCAGCCTTGGTGAGCATAAGAGACTTTTCAAAAATAATAAAACATTTTTTGAAAGAAGTATATTGTATGTAATAGAATCTACATTTTAAGGTTCCAAATATGATTTGGGTCACTATACTGCATATGGATAGAGAGAAGACCTTTGAATAAAAAAAAAAAAAGGTTTTTACATGCTGTCATTTTGGGATGTTAATTTAACTTTCTTCTTTCTTGCATGTGGAGAGCTTAAAAAGGTGCCTCCTGCTCTTGATCTGCTCTCCGCCTTTTGATTCAGCTTGCAAGCTGAGAAAGCTCTGCCTGAGCTCTCTGCTGAGCACTTCAAACATGTCTTTGTTAAACAATGCATGAGAAGCAATCACTAGCTGTAATGATATCATTACCAGAATCATGAGTGCTGACTGCCGTCTCTCCTGGCCTGTTAGGTGGGGAAACAACAATAAAACCCCCCCCCAAAAGCACATGACATCTCCCTCAATGACAACCTTATTAGCGCAATCCGAGTACGTTCCGATCAATTTCAAAGCCTGCCATTGTCCGCACTTCATTGCAAGAATGCGTGTTAGCACCTAAACAAGGTTGTGGGATTCTGACAGTAGCTTAAGCTCTTGCATGATTAATACAGGCTAACGGTAAGTATAGAGACCATACACACACACACATTCATAAGCAGGGCCACAGAGTCACAGACTGGTCTGACACACACATACAGATGAAGAATGACGTGATGCTTCAGATGAGTCAACGGTGCTTGTTCGATGTATTCATCCTCAGGGGAACATCCACAAACACGTCCACAAACAGGATAACAAAACCTACTGGAGGAGCTGAAACGGCTCAAAAACATTACATTTCTCACTAAATTCAGAAAGGTTACATCATAAATCATTGCTATTCTTACATCATGACTTAATACATTAAAAGCAAGGAACTTCCTTTTCTTTTGTTGAAACTCTTGACAATGAACACTGACAATTAAATCAGTCAAATACTAATTAATCTGCCATTTTTTGACCAATTTAAAATGATTAGGATTAGCTGATTAACAGATGTAAATCTATTCAAATTCTACTAACAGTCTTAAAGAAAGGATAAAAAAAAATTCATTAAAAAAAAAGTAAATGAAGTTTTTTTTTTTTTAATTCATAAATTAAACTCAGCAAATCTGATTTGATATTATGTACCACTGGACACCCTACTATATTTTATTTATTTATTTATATCTACCTTTTATTTTTTAGAGCAATAAGCTACAAGTTACAATGATTTTACCATGGTTAAGCTGGTAACAAAGCACACCTAAAACGCCTTAAAGTGGCAAAATCCCTGCAACATAAGGCCTTAAGCTGCTTACTGCTTATATAAGAATATTATACACACCTAAAACGCCTTAAGGTGGCAAAATCCCTGCAACATAAGGCCTTAAGCTGCTTACTGCTTATATAAAAAAGAATATTATAAAATAGTATTTATTATTAATAATAATAATAACAACAACAATAATAATATGGATTATATATATATATATAGATTTAATATTACTTAAGTATCATCATTATAATTTATGATAGTAATAAAAACCATCATCATCCTGAACAAATAATCTTATTAAACAAGTATAATACGCTTAATTGTATGCTGTTAACAACGTTGCAAATTTGCCCATTAATACTAAATTAATCTTTTACAATAATAATATTTTTACAATACCTTCAATCATAAATTCTCATCCAATCAGAATTTAGAATCATGACTACCTGTTTTATGAATAGGCTTTTAACAGCCTTGTATAATAGTGTCAGTTGAACTAAATTGTAAAGTCACTAATGAGGGGTACTTCACTGCAGACAACATAAGTACCCCCCACAGGAGATAATCAATATGAGGCATACATTCACAGATATATGTGTGTGTGTCGGTGTGTGTCAGAAATGACCGTGGAACCCTTCTGTTAACCAAAATGACTGATGTGTGGGGCGTCAGAGCGGGTAAGTGTTAAACTTTCCCAAATCATCCTGGCAACAACCAGCTGACATCCTACACTCAACTCCACAGTGACAGAAATACACTGGGCTCGGTGGCAGCTATTGATCGGCCCTCAACACAATACCGTCTCTTCCATCCATCATCACTCTGCGTCTCTAAAGAGAGCCAGGCGCCTCTGCCGCTGTACCTATTAAAGGCAGCGCCGGCCCGGGTTCACTCTCGCCCTCAAATCTGTGTTATGGAACTCCCCATCAAGCTGAAAATGGCCTCTGTGGCTCAATGTGAGGGATATTCTGGGGAAAGCCTCCTGAGTCCTCTGATTATAGTTGTTAGCTGAACTTCCCTATTGTGACCCTCTCTGATCCAGCAGTGACACATACAAGCCCACAACTATCATCCTGAGATACAAAAACGGACTATGGACTTTAAATCTATAGAAGTATTTGTCTTTTATGTAAAGATCACACACTAAACAATAATTTATGAATTATGATGCTTTTTCAATATAATAAAATACATAATTCTATAATATTCATAAACAATACTGATACTACTACTACTACTAGTTAAAACCAATAATAATAAAACCATCATCATCATCAACAACAACAAACAATCTTGCTTAACTGGGGCTTTAAAATATAAATTATGAATTTCCATGACCTTTCCAGTTGTTTGTGGTTACTGTATAAAGAATTTAAAAAAATATACTTTCATTCAGTCCAATTTCCTAATAAATCTTAAAAAAAAAAAAAACTTCATTGCCAAATTTGTAAAAATTTTCTTACACAACTTCCCCCCTTCTTTTGAAGGGGAAAAAAAAAACACATTAGTACTGTTTTGTTAGTGTCTCTTGCTCCCTGAGAGCAAATCACTTGTCCTACCACTCCTAACGGTCTCTCCACACAGCGATGTCTTGCAGGTCATTGTTTAGGGGTTGAGAGTAGACAGACGGCTGTAATTGAGTGCAGTGAGTGATGCAGTAAAGCACTCGTGTAGAGTGTGCATCGCGTGAGTCTCCCTGACAGCATCCAGCTCGAGCATTGATTTAATTACCTCACCTTGCATCTCTCTCTCTTTCTGCATTTCCCTCTTTCCTTCTGCTCTGAATTCAGACAGATGCTTCCAAACTACTTTAAAACATTTTTTTGCTAACCATGTAAAACATCACCAAATGTCTCAGGAAGACTTCTAAGCATCTCAGAGGGGGCCTGCCACGGCTCAGAGCTCTGGAAATGTCCGTGTTTGATTGTCAACAAGATTTTTAGAACTTGACATCTGTCTCTCAATATTTGTGTGTGTGTGTATGTGTGCAGCTGTCTGAATCAGCTGGGAGATGGGGCCCAATGTCAGGCATATCTCTCATCGCCTCAGGCTACCAGCATGAACTGTCCGTCACCTACACGCAATCAGCGGGGGAGGACACACACTCCTGCACAAGAAAATATCACTGTAGATATGCAAACATGCACGTATCCTTCCACAAAAAAAAAGCACAGTGGTTACTGTCAATGGATGAGTCTAGATGTAGAGCCCCAGACAGAGTCATAATTAGGCCCAGACGGATTCTGGACATTTTCTGCATTTTCTGTCCTGATTATAGAGGAAAATCTGTGGAATAGATTTTCTAACATTACTTAAAGCTGCAGTCCGTAACTTTTTTTGGTTAAAAATGATCCGAAATCAATATTTGAGCAAGTACATAACCAGCCAGTGTTCGAAACTATCGCCTTACTTTAGCCCGATTCACAACGGTAAGCTTATAAGAATGTTTTCTAATTTGAGTGGTACAGGTAGGTTTTCGTGGGAAATTCGAGCATG
>NW_015633185.1:685435-690878 GCF_001515625.1 Sinocyclocheilus rhinocerous | reverse complement strand
ATACTTTCATTCAGTCCAATTTCCTAATAAATCTTAAAAAAAAAAAAAACTTCATTGCCAAATTTGTAAAAATTTTCTTACACAACTTCCCCCCTTCTTTTGAAGGGGAAAAAAAAAACACATTAGTACTGTTTTGTTAGTGTCTCTTGCTCCCTGAGAGCAAATCACTTGTCCTACCACTCCTAACGGTCTCTCCACACAGCGATGTCTTGCAGGTCATTGTTTAGGGGTTGAGAGTAGACAGACGGCTGTAATTGAGTGCAGTGAGTGATGCAGTAAAGCACTCGTGTAGAGTGTGCATCGCGTGAGTCTCCCTGACAGCATCCAGCTCGAGCATTGATTTAATTACCTCACCTTGCATCTCTCTCTCTTTCTGCATTTCCCTCTTTCCTTCTGCTCTGAATTCAGACAGATGCTTCCAAACTACTTTAAAACATTTTTTTGCTAACCATGTAAAACATCACCAAATGTCTCAGGAAGACTTCTAAGCATCTCAGAGGGGGCCTGCCACGGCTCAGAGCTCTGGAAATGTCCGTGTTTGATTGTCAACAAGATTTTTAGAACTTGACATCTGTCTCTCAATATTTGTGTGTGTGTGTATGTGTGCAGCTGTCTGAATCAGCTGGGAGATGGGGGGGAGCATAATTTGCTTTTTGGGTTAAAAGAATTTCTTAATATGAAATTCGAGTGGTATGACAATTAGAGATTAGACTGTACAGAAATTGAAATCTACTCGCTTATACACACTATACTCATAGTCACGCAATGCTGATGTTGTTACCATGAACAATTTGAGAATAAAGTATAACAATAATAATAATTTGCACGGTTTGATGTGATATGAGCTAATTTAGATTTAATCACCATTGGAACAGTTGAACACATGAACAGTTAAATATCCAATATTGGTTGATATCATTAAATAAAAAAACCCTCTAATATTATCCGATAAGTGGTATATGGTACTAATGTATCCTGCATCCCTAATTAAAATAATTCCAAGTGAAGCTAAAAACAACTGTAAAAACAGCCTGGCTAGAATGTGCAAACAATGACATGAGTACTACTACAAAAAGTGAAATTTCCTGCTATTTGACTTAATAACAGCGCTCTTAAAACACCGCTCAGCCAAACAAATTGGAGGACTGGTACTAACTGTTTTATAAGAATGATTAACATGCCACACACAGGCAAACAAGGAGGGTTCTGATGCAAAGTCCAAGATCATTTGTTCTGGGGCATGTCAAAAGCCTCCAATTTCCTTGTCTGTCTTTTGAGACATGAATAACATTATTTAAAAGTCAGCGTTAGGCAGAATGCCTTTGGGTAGATCTTCACAATGAGTCAACTCTTCCAAGTTCTTGTCTTCCTCCTCCCTCTCTCTCTCTCCCATAAGCAGCAGCGGAGTGATTTCAATCATTTCGTAACCTCCCAGCAATCATGGCTTTAACTCCCCTGTTATTTAAAACAATCTGAGCTCTGAACGCGAGTTAATCACTGCTTATACAACATCAGTCAGGGTTATTCATTCTGTTCCAATTAATCATGCCATTTATCTACATTGTCTGAGCCTTCTGCTCAACAAATTCATCTGTAATGACACAGACAATTCACATTGTTGAATTTTATCATGTATGTGGCAAACGGCGGGCAAATTGCTCGAGATTACTTGCGCATTTGTGTATGCACTGCTGTGTGCGTCGATTTCGGCGAGCATAAATTCAGCGCCATCTGGTTTTGGCTCTTTACTGCTCGGCTCTCTCACTTAATTAACTGGAGGCCATTACATTTCCTGAAATGTTTCATTTTCTCTGGTTCATGTCATGCAGGCAGGCAGGAGGGGAGCAGGGAAGGACTCAATTAGACCAACGCCGCTCGCTGGATATTACACACTTGGTGTGTGCCAGTTAAGGGGGCGTGAGGCTGGTGCAGGGCCTGGACGTCTCTCGCTGCGCCTACCCTGTCAACACAGATAAAGGCCTGCCTGTCTGCGTTAGATCCCGCCCACACACACGCATTCAGACATGCTCCAGCTGCCAAAACACTTCATACCAACCAGCAGAGAGCTAGGCATACATAAAGAATAACACGCATTAATACTGCCCAACAAAGACTGCAGCTACTTGCCACATATACGCTATTTAATTAGCCTGAGAAAAAGCAAAATTGTGGCTGTCAGTTTAACAGGAACTACAGCAGCTATATAAATAGTGTGGGTGAAGAGAATCTGAATCTGAACAGCATCAGTGTTTAATTTCCTGGCTGGACTGCATGACATTATACAGTATAAATCGCAACACTAGAAATCGGTCGAGATTTATATTACAGCAGACATTTATGCAGATATCAGTGGGCAGGAGTACTTTATGTAATTTATACACGATAACAACAAAGAAACATGAAAATACTGTGCATGTCTCAAAATGAGGAAGAACCTGACATATTAATATAAATTCAACTGTTGTGCGTGCAGAATACATTGGCTATTTTTTAAAGGAGTTTCCAACGTGATTCACCCAATCAGAACTCAGAGATCTGTCACATGACTTCACTTTGCACATTTTTAATTTGGCAATTGGTGTGCATAGTCACTTTTTGTGCTTTTTAACTCAATTAGTTTTTAACTAAAGTGCTACATAACATCAACTATTATTATTATTATTAATTTCCGTCGACCTAAGTTTTAAATAAATGGAAAATAATTAAGTACTTTTCATACACTACCACTTAATTTTTTTCTTTAAAAAAGTCTCCCATGCTCACCAAAGGCTGCATTTATTTGATAAAAATACAGTAAAACAGTAATGTAAATATTATACTTTTATTTGTAGTGAAATATAACAATTTAAAACAACTGTTTTCTACTTGAATATATGTTCAAATGTAATTTATTCCTGTGATGCAGAACTGAATTTTCAGCATCATTACTCCAGTCTTCAGTGTCACATGATCCTTCAGAAATCATTCTAATATGCTGATTTGGTGCTCCAGAAATATTTAAATATGTCGTGCTGCTTAATATTTGTGATGAAACCATAATTTAAAACCATGAATCACATTATCTTTTTCCCCAGAATTCTTTGATAAATACACATTTTTAAAACTTTACTTGAAATCATAAATGTCAAGTATTTTTACTATCACTTTTTTCAATTTTACATTTTTAAAGTGTCCTTGTTGAATAAAGAATTCAAGTTCTTACTGAAAATCCTATTGGTAGTGTGGAAAAAGCACCATGCATAACAAACAAACAAACAAAAATATATACAGTATATTTGCATATATACATACATATATTGCATACATACATATAGTGGAGATCAAAATTAGAGAACAACCTACAATTTCCTAAATTTCAAGGTCACTGCTTAGTCCTATTTGAAGTTATCCTATCAAGAGTAGAAGGCAGTTTTTTTTAAGAATATTTCATAAATTAATTGTATTCTAAAGCACAGTATAAAAAACTTAAATGAGATATTTGAAAAAAAAAAACTCTGATCAAAATTAGAGAACACTTACAGATACCTCCAAGTTATTGGTGTTAATCTGGCACCTAGTGCTAATTTCCTTAATTATATGATAAATCCTATTTAACTGGCAGCATTCCTCTAATTTTCACTGAGATTGCAAGATGGCGGGCCGCTCTGAGGTGACTGAAACCCTGCAACAGGAGAGATATTTGAAAAAGAACTCTGATCAAAATTAGAGAACACTTACAGATACCTCCAAGTTATTGGTGTTAATCTGGCACCTAGTGCTAATTTCCTTAATTATATGATAAATCCTATTTAACTGGCAGCATTCCTCTAATTTTCACTGAGATTGCAAGATGGCGGGCCGCTCTGAGGTGACTGAAACCCTGCAACAGGAGGCGGTCCAGATGAAGACCAAAGAGATGACACTTTCAGCCACTGCAAGGGAAGTTAGTCATTCCAAATCTGTGATTTCTCGAATATTGCATCTTTACAATGACACTAATTCATTCAAGTCCCCCAAAAAGGCTGGTCGTCCACGTAAGACAAATGCAGGAGAAGACAGGATAATGCGGAGACTCTCAATGGGGAATCGGTTCAACACTGCAGCTGGAATTGCTTGCCAGTTCAGTGCTGAACAGTATATGGATCTGTCTCGGCACGTTTAAGAGAAGTCCGACTGAAAGCACACTCTGCAGTGATGAAGCCTCTCATCAGCAGAAAGAATCAAAAGGATAGGCTCACCTTTGCTGAGGAGCATGTTGTGTGGACAGAGGAGAACTGGTCTAAAGTCCACTTTAGTGATGAGAGCAAGTTTAATTTATTTAGGTCTGATGGGAAACATTTTGTTCGGCTTCAAACTGAGGAACTGAGGAAGCCCAAGTGCGTAAAGAAGTCAGTGAAAGGTGGAGGAGGAAGTGTCATGGTTTGGGGGATGTTTTCTGCATCAGGAGTTGGGCCTCTTATACAACTACATGGAAGGGTGAATGTAAATTTTTATCAGAACCTCCTTCAGCAACATGCAGTTCCTTCCCTGCAAGGAAATACATTTTCTCACAACATGGAGTTTTTGGTCATACCACCCACCCTTACCCATATGATGAAAATAAGTGCTGAAGAGATATTTAGATATAGAAGTAAAGCTTTAACTTGTTAGGTCTGACTCTCAGTACAAGTCAAACACCTTTACCCCACACTGCCAGTCTGTAACACCTCCCCTCTAGGCCTCTACCCGCACATTCAGAGCATGGACCTGAGACCACGATGACTCAGAACATTACTCCGGTGTCTGCGTCTCAAACGCTGAGGTAAGAGGCTGTTTATGGCCCAGTCTGCAGGCGGTCTGAGTAGTGTTACACTCACAATGAGTACAGTCAGTGCTGGATGACAATGCATTTGATGCGAGATGACTATTCTGTGTGTATGAATACAAAAATATAAAATTTGTAATTAAAATCAATTTCAAATTTGAATCCATTTGGGTCCATATTGTTTTTTTTCCCATACTCTTGAAGTCAATGGGGACCAGCAACTGAAGGTGAACTATCCCTTTGAACTCTTTCACATATACTTTCATGCCGTGTGTGTCCACACAACCATGCTCACCGTCTCCTGCAATTTTCATGCAAGACAATGCCCCCATAACACTGCAAAATGGATAAAGCAGTTCCTTGAAGCTAAGAACACTGAAATAATTAAATTCCTGATTCAAACCCGATTGAAAATCTCTGGAAATTCCTTGGTGACAAAGTTATGGCTAAGAAACCCACCACAGTTACCGAACTATGGAAGAGACTGGAAGAAGAGTGGACCAAGATCACACCAGAGCAGTGTGAGAAGAAACTAGTGATGTCCTGCAGCTGCAGATGAAGTCCTCTACACTTCCTACTAATTTCTGACAGCTGCAACACACACACACACACAAATCACACACATATATATATATATATATATATACACACACACACACA
>NW_015633185.1:651972-685312 GCF_001515625.1 Sinocyclocheilus rhinocerous | reverse complement strand
ATACATTTTCTCACAACATGGAGTTTTTGGTCATACCACCCACCCTTACCCATATGATGAAAATAAGTGCTGAAGAGATATTTAGATATAGAAGTAAAGCTTTAACTTGTTAGGTCTGACTCTCAGTACAAGTCAAACACCTTTACCCCACACTGCCAGTCTGTAACACCTCCCCTCTAGGCCTCTACCCGCACATTCAGAGCATGGACCTGAGACCACGATGACTCAGAACATTACTCCGGTGTCTGCGTCTCAAACGCTGAGGTAAGAGGCTGTTTATGGCCCAGTCTGCAGGCGGTCTGAGTAGTGTTACACTCACAATGAGTACAGTCAGTGCTGGATGACAATGCATTTGATGCGAGATGACTATTCTGTGTGTATGAATACAAAAATATAAAATTTGTAATTAAAATCAATTTCAAATTTGAATCCATTTGGGTCCATATTGTTTTTTTTCCCATACTCTTGAAGTCAATGGGGACCAGCAACTGAAGGTGAACTATCCCTTTGAACTCTTTCACATATACTTTCATGCCGTGTGTGTCCACACAACCATGCTCACCGTCTCGTTGCCAAAAAGGATGTCCACGTAGGGCATAACCTTCATCAGGGCCTCCTTGAAGAACTCACAGATGAATGGAGCTGACAGATTTAAGCAGAAGATCTTGTTGTTTTCCGAAGCGTGTTTGGCTACTTTCAGGATCGACTCCAAGGATACGGTCAGGAAGAACCCCTTCAGAAGAAGACAAAAATGATAGTCAAAAATTGAACCACATATGACTGGAGCTTTTGAAGCTTCTATCTCAGCATTACAACAGAACAAAAAGAAAGAGAAAAATACATGTTCCTCCTCCAAGTGAAGTAAACATGGCTAAGCTTGATATAATGGAGAGTATGATGAGGCACAAATAGGATTAAGGTTTTAGGAGATGAGAATGAATGATGACAAACAGAGTCCATAATTGCGCTGGTGCTTCCATCAGAGAGCAGGGAGAGTTCACAGAGACAATCCAATACAACAAAGGGCACCTTGGCCCACCTCCTCACACAGGGACAACTGCAAGGTCACACGACTCTCTGAGGAGCACTTATACAGCTCGTTTATGCCTATGCTACTACATTGTTTTTGTGAACATTTGTTCTTTTACAAACTGGAGAAGCCTTTTTGTTAAAAGTAAATTAAAAGATGTCTACTTATATTCTTAAAAAAAAAACTACAATAAGAGAAGACAAAAACAAAAAGGTTTTGACTGCAAGTTAATTAAATGTTTTTACTTATATTTTTAAAATGATGATAATAAAATAAATAAATAAAATAACATGCACTGGCTGGGACAGTGTCCTGGCATAGTAATTAAAAGTACATTGATACTTCGATATATATATACAACAAGAGCCAAAAAAAAAAAAAAAAAAGTTTTTATTAAATAATACCATGATACTTCAATATATATATATATATAATAGAGCAAAAAAAAAAAAAAAAAACCTTTATATTAAAAATAAAAACATTAAAAAAATATTACAATTAATATTAAACCTAATTAAATTCAATTTATAAATAAATAATAAAACACACTAAATAATAAACAATAAAATAACGAAATAAAATACAATAAAATTTTTTATGTAATAAAATACTGGCCACTGTGGCAGTATCCATATATATATAAATATATAATAGAGCAAAAAAAAAAAAAAAAAACCTTTATATTAAAAATAAAAACATTAAAAAAATATTACAATTAATATTAAACCTAATTAAATTCAATTTATAAATAAATAATAAAACACACTAAATAATAAACAATAAAATAACGAAATAAAATACAATAAAATTTTTTATGTAATAAAATACTGGCCACTGTGGCAGTATCCTGGTATCAGATGGTAATACTACGATACTTCAATTTATACCATATATATATATATATAATTACAACTACAAAATACACAATTACTATAATTATAATTTAATAATTGAATATTGAATATTAAAGGGAAAACAATCACTCAACTGTCCAATCAAACTGTGAAAAAAGGAAAATCTCAAAACTAACCAAGGCACTTCGCTGATGGCTTGTTATAAACGTATCAACATATAATATAACCGTAAACATAACTTGACTTAGCAAAAACTAAAATGCCTTTGAGAACCAACATTATGGTGGTTATACTGGCTCAGGCCCAACAGCATCCTTAGTAGCTTTAGATGCTGTCTGTGCAGAGGTAATGGACCATCCGTGTGTACGTCTCTCAGCATTACCCCCATCATTAGCACACCTCGGCTATGATGTGCGAGCATCGTTTGGGAGAATCAGCCCATTGCATTATTGGAACTTTAATGTTGGTGTGTTTGAAGTTGGAGAGATGGCCAGAGGGAAGCTGCTTTAATGGATGTGCCGCTCTCTTTCCTCCCTGAACCCGACTCTGTCAGCACTGCCACTCCACAGCTTTCTCAGAGGGAACTTTTTTTTTTGTGCAAGAGCAGAGTGCCAGAGCCTGCCGTGCTACTGTCCTCCCGCTTTCAAGTTTCGTAATTCTCTGGACATCCATCTGAATAAAAAACACAAACTCAACATGAAAGGTCACCTGTCACTCAAAGAAGCCTTAATGCACAATGTATCAGTTATGAATTACTGCTGTCTACCACATGGAAATGCATGTATCCAGACAAGTACATTTGGCGGCAGAAGACGTGGGTTCTCTACTCACAAGACATCTGCTCCAGTTTATTAAAGCCCTTCAAAGGGCCGTGTTTAGCAGTCTCTATTAAATCTGCATGCTAAACAGCCCTCTCAAGCCCATGTGTTCAGAGAAAGGAAAGCCTGCTGCTGCTGCTGGCACGGTGCAGGCCAGCTTGAACTTCCCCGAAGCAGAGCGAGCCCTTGAGATGAGAATCGTCACCCTTTCACATGTCATACACAGGTTTTATCTCTGTAAGAGTCCCGCGTGAAGGATCAATACATGGCCTGCTCGGAGCAGATTGCACTGACCTGACACCTGGCTATCATAGCAGCCATCTTAAACAATACACTGCTGCTTCACTTCCCTGGATGGAGTGGATGATTGTCGTTCACCAAAAAGAAACACAGTGGAGTCTCATCTGTTGGTTGGTGACCAGCTGATTTAATCAATCATTTTAATCTAGTATCAAACATTTGTTTTGCAGAAGAAAGAAATGCATACAAATTTTCATTTTTGGTTGAACTATGCATTTAAGGCTGTCCGAGATAAATCATAAATCATTATATTCCAAAAATATTTCAATGTATTTCAAATATCAAGAAGTATTCATTCATAAATATCATTTCTTTTTAATGTAGATTGTACCACAGTTTACAACATGAACAAATCTGGCCTTGTAATAAAAAGGTCAAATTACCTAATATTTTAAGAGGCTTACTGATCTTGACACACAGCCATAGCAGTCCGCAACGTTCCTCTCTATAATATAACTTCCTGTTGTGTATTTTTAGCTTGCTGGTTGAGCCACATGATTTTGATTTGGCAGACAAATTTTTCAAATATTAATAATACAGTATTTTAACATCCGCTTCACTGATTTTTTTCTAAGAAAAAAAAAGAAACAATAATATAATAAAAAATAAGAGTATGGCAAATTAATTAACAAGGTTTTCTTTTGAATAACATTTTCTCTCCAAAGGAAAAAAAAAAACATTTAAGAGCTGTATTGTAAATCTTTGTATGTATGAATTGATTCTTTAATGTTTTTTTAATAGATTTGGGAAAAAAATGAGTGCCATGTTACTGAACCAAAAAACAGAAGAAGTTTTATTCAAAGTCTCTCAATTACATCAATTCAACATTAGATGAATCTATTTTAATAGGAAGACGCCGCAGGATTGAGCATACCAAAGGGATTGGAAGATGTTTGATGTTTGCTGCTCCTCACAGTCCACATCACATCTGGTTTCTTTTTGCCCATCTTAAGAAACATGCTCTACAGAGCCTTATCTAATATTGCTGCTCAGTCTAATGGCAGGCAGCCTGTGACATGAAAGCTCAACAGCTGCCAGCTCTTTTCAAACGTGGTATTCTTTTTCGATTTCTTCCTGGGCCCCATCAAACGTGTCTTTATCCGACTGAGACGCCAAAAGGAAAAGCCTGTGCTAGATTAAAGAATCATTTTATTATAATGAACACCGAGACAACCATAACAAACATCCAGAGACCATCAGAGCAAGTGGGCCAAAGTATCACATTGTGATGGACTTAATCTATGCGTTTATTTCATGTTAAGAGTCCAATTTAAAATAAACACAGCTGATTGTATCGATTATCAAAATCTCACTGTGGAATCGCATGTCAGGAAAGGATGATGTTTATAAATGTAATAAATTGAATCACGACGGATTCTCAGCAGACGGGTACAAGTGAATACAAGTCAAGATACATTTCAAAAAGCAGACGACTTAACCACCGTCCTCTAGGGAGAGCAAGGCTATTATATTCATCTTCAATAGCTGTGGGAGGGAAAGGGGAGGTCCGTTTTCTGGTGGGCCGACACAGCCTTCAACTATAAAAATGACTGTGTAAAGAAATTAGACACTAGAAAAATATGTAATTAGCAATTTAGCAATAATGCCCATAAATAAATAATCAGCACCTCCATTAGCCTGACATGTATCCGAGACGCAGTGTGTGACGTGACTACCGGATCGCCGGAGAGCTCGCAGACGGCCGGTCCATTAAAGAGAGCCATCCGTCCTCGTGCACTTCTCGCCGCCACTTCAGCAGGAGTGTGTTATTCTGTGAGCTGAGGGGCGGCAGGCCCAGAGCGCTCATTTGTAGCACCACAAGGCAGGACGTAATTACACTCACTCAGCGCAAAGGCGAAAGGAAGAGAGTCCTGAACCTGACACATTAACCCTATGAGGAGGTTAACCATGATGGACATCAGAGAGCTAAAGGGTTTTACATAATTAGAGTCGCAGGATCCCTCAGAAGCCCAAGAGATCAAAACTTTAAGCTGTTGAGTTCGCACAACGTGCCGAGTACTTAGTGTTCAGAGAGCGAATTTATCTGGGATTTAGCACGGACGAAAAAAACAAAGTTTGAAAGTCCAAAGCCTTGAGGTGCCAGCGTAATAATTCATCACCTCGATCCAATAACGAAACATCTACTGTAGTGAGGGAGAAGACTCTCCAGATAAGGTGTTATATGTGCATCGGTGTGTTTTTGTTTGTTTTGCCTTTATTGTTAAAATGTCAGTTTGACAGACTTCAAGACGGCGAGAGGAACGTGCTAGCGCTAAGAAAGCTTAAGAGGGAAAACAAAGTAAACATCTTTCCGTGACTTTTTCAGACACAGAGACATTTTTCATGGTGCGACTCCACATGGGAGTGAGTGCATGAGGCAGATTATTTAGCACACAATTAAGAGCTGCTAAAATATGGCAACAGCTCGCCTCCTCTCGCTATCCTGGTATAATTAGATTTTCACCTGCTGTTGAGATACTGAAAAAAACGCTTGATTCGTTGGACAAGACAAAGAGGCACCTGACGCGCCGGCTCCGGATCCATCTCGCTCCTCAGCATGCCGGGAGTTTGCAAGGTAAATTGAAAATGCTGTTGAAAGCTCGCCTGGATGAGTTGCACAGTCTGCTTAACACATTGCTACAGGGACAGATGCTACTTTGGAACAATATTGCCATCAACATATTTTTGTTAAAAAAAAAACAAGGAGATGAATGTAAACAGCTAATATGCAACCAACGTGATTTTGACAAGTGTGGGACGTCTTTACACTGTTAAAGGGATAGTTCACTCAAAAAGGACAATTCTGTCATCAATTACTCATCCTCATGTTGTTCCAAACCCATAAGACTTTCATTCATCTTCAAAAAACAAACAAATTAAGATATTTTTAATATTCTCTCTTTTTTTGTCTATCATCAATAGCGATCAAAATGTTTCATGCATCAGTAAGTACAAAAATTATTAAAAGTAATATGTACTTTCTTTTTGTACTTTTTGATTCGTGAAAGTTTTGGTTGTGTGGATTTTCAATGGATGGGCCAATATGATGAGAGAATATTCAAAATATCTTCATGTGTTCTAAAGATGAACCAAAGTCTAATGTGGTCTAATGAGGGTGAGAAAATAAAGACAGACTTTTAATTTTTGGGTGAACTATCCCTTTAAAATAAATCAACAGTTGCTGTGATTTCATCAAGTCGTTGTTATTTCAGTGAATTGCTCATAACTATTAGGGTTACAGCCAAAGAAGCTGAAGCAGCCAAGAGTAATAATCACAGAGCAGAAAAACTACTTTTAATTTACGGCACGATGCCAAGAGGAGGTAATATGTTATTGTCTACTGCAAATTTACGCCGTCGAACACCGAGATGCCAGAAGACGTGGAATCGCGAGCCAAGAACACAGTCTGGCCTAGTCTTGCTTTAAGTGGATACATATTCTACACCAGTCTCAGTCTTTCCGAGCAACCGTCGGGCTTATTAATCCTCCACACGCTCTTCGGGCTTGTCAAATCCCATTCAAATGCCACAGGAAACAAACGTGTAAACACATCCAATGTAGTGTGAAGGCTGTCAAACTCGATGCCTGCCCTCACGTAGAGATGTAGACTAAAAGTGAAATATAAGCCGTATTCCAAGGCGATTTTTTCGATTGCGACATGCCACGCAGCGTAACCGGCTCTCGCGCCCTCAGAAACATAAGAGCGCATGCAAAAGTGGGCCATTAATGATTAATGGCTGTTTAAATAATCATCTGACAGCAACTGTGGAGAGAGTCCCTGATGAAAACATCAACAGCAGTGCCTCTTGTCAATGCCTAACGATGAGACTAAATGTGGGCAGGGTGTTTGATAGCAACATCAGTCATTCATAAGGCGAAAAGCAGGCCAGTGATGCACCGCGGCAACACGGGCAATGGTCAGTGGCGGACGTAACCTTCTATTCTACTGTGACCACCGGAACAAGACTCGTCACTATTTTCAGCTCATTCCTCATGCTATTGTGTAAAATAACTCTAAAGGTCATTAATAAATCTGGGTCAAGCGCCTTAAATGGGAACAGCGGGGTTTGTGAAGTGAGCCGAGGTCCGCTGTGAGTTAGTGTGTGTTGATGGACTTCAGGCCTCAGCCAACCTGACATCTATTATGTAAACATTAGCAGCCGCCCAACGCGAGGGCTGGCCGGCACATGATGTGCGCTATAAACCAAAATCACATAGCGGGCAGGACACTTCCAAACATTGAGCCGAGGTCACGTCAGGCAAACGCCATTTTCTAAACAAAGAGGAAAATGAGAAGCTCGCTGGAGCATAATAACCTGCGTTTGACGCCAGAACAACCCATGATCTCGCTGCATTTTAAAGAGCATAAACAGATTACATGTTGATTTGATTATAGCTTGTCGCTTCTCCATTTATATTTTCTATTCAAAGATTTTTGTATATATACACTTCCATAAACATGACAAGAGATGATGCTTTTACACAGATCGGATCCTCAGTTCAGAGCTGCAGTCATTTTGTGTACATAGAGTCAATTGAGTAAATTGCCTTGCTTAAAAATAACTGTGAGGAATGAAAGAGCCAAATTGATGCCCCACACATTCGTGGTGGGTGGCACAACTTCACCGGCTTCTCTTCTCTCTCAACTACAAAGGTTTCATCAGGACACTCAGGCAATTATCCTTTCAAAGACAAGACAGATCGGCTCATGGAGCATGTAATTATGCAACAAGTCCTCTCCTGTCCTCCCAACTAGGGTGTTTTGGATCGCAATGAAACGCCTGTAACATTATAACATGCAACGCTATTTTTCAATTAGAAATAATTTGGAGCGATACACTTGTCTAACACTTTTTAAAGGGGCCAATGAGTATTCATAAATAATCTTTTTAATAAATCTACCTGAATAAAGTCATCACCAGGCCCAGACAGAATCTGAAGATTTTTTGGTGTTGATTTTAGATGGAAGTCTGCAGAATGGAAGTGAATATGGTAATGTGTATTCAACTAAGAGTATTAGACACTTATTGGCATCTGAAAGCATAACTAATAAGCCAAAATGTTTAAGGGGTGGAAGATGTGAAGAACTTTGTGAATGATTGGCAGGGTAGTCATCACAGGGGATAACCATGAATATTATGATTTAATTATGGAGGTCCACTAAAGGCAACTATAGGCCAATTTCCGTGTTTCTGCAAATAGTGATGACGTTTTTGTGGGCGGAACCTATCTGGTGGCAGAAAATGACCAGTTTTAAAGTAGAAGTCTATGGAAGCCATGGAATAAAAGAATAAAAAAAGGGTAATTTTGAGTTTGTATTTCAAAATTCTGATAAAAAAAAAATCAACTGCTGCATTTAGTTGATCAAAAATACAGTAAAAACACTGATAGTGAAATATTATTACAATTGAAAAGAACTTACATTATTTTTCCTGTGATACAAAGCTGAATTTATTAGTAATGAAATATGTTTTTGAAAAATATGATCATTTTAACTTACATTATGTAAATGTCACCCTCTAACCCTACAAGAAAATGAGAGTGTAATAACATATCCAACAGCACCGAGGATATTGGTGCTTTTTAAAAGAGAGACAGTAATGTATTTGGCTCCTCGGAGCAGCTGCGGGGTGGGTGGCTCCTAATTACTCCTCTAAAAAAATTCTCCTGAAAGTCAACAGAACATAATCGATGGAGGGGATTATATTAGCGAGGCCTTGGACCTTAGCCAATAAGAAAAGCATGCTGTTCCCTGTCTCATCAGCCACCAATGATTGAGCAAGCTAATGGAAAGACACACAGCTAAAGTGACACATTTGTGCAATAGGTGTGGATGGGGGGTGTGGGGGGGAGAAGGATCAGTCATTGATCTGCCAAGGCCATGGTAATTAGAGTGGTGGCCAAGGCGAGAGACTGTTTGCCCTTAGAAACAGCAGACAAGCAGCTCTGGTATACATCACCCTTGAGACCAGAAACTGAAAGGAGGTGTAGAGAGAGAGAGAGAGAGAGAGAGAGAGAGCACTTGTGTCAGATAGCAAATCAGCCCTCATCACATTCCAGCACAGCATCACTAGAGGAAGCTGAAGAGGAGGAGGAGCTGGGGAGGTCACTGGAAAACAAACATTTAATACAGTGTTTCTGTGATATCAATTATTTATCACACAAGGTTAAGCTATCAGGACCAAAATGGTTTTCAATGGTATAGCTTCTGCACATGTGTTAAGTTAAATGCAATAATTACATAATAGCATTTTATATTTATATAGTAGATGTGTACGTATTGTCATTATCACAAAAAAAAAAAAAACTGAAAAGGTATCATACTAAAAGGGTTTATTTTGCAGTAATGACCAGCTGTCATCATCCTGGTTAACAGAGAAACACTAAAATAATAAAATAAAAAATAACATTTAGAGGTACCTTCATAATAATAATAATAATATTTATTCATTAAATAGTCATTGTATGATGTGAGAAAAAAATTCAGTGATAAGACTCATAAAGCTTGTATATCACAGGATATTGGTAGACAGGACAATGGTCAAATAAACCATTTAGTGCTCATCATGCAAAAACATCTGGCCACAGAAAGCGGTGACTGACCAATCAGAATCAAGTATTCCAGAGAGCCATGTAATAAGACTAATTACTGCTCAAATAATCATCTAGAGCCATTTGAATTTGAATTATCTACATCAGAGTCTATGATACACCAAACTAACTTCACATAAGATTAGTTTACTGTGAACTTACCAAATCAGGACTGTGCTTCTAATGAAAATGGTTGTTTCCTTCTTTTAAAAAAATCTTTAATCTTTCTTTCATCAAGCTCATAATGATATAAGTCCTCTGTTGGAATATCTAAAGGCAACCAAGGCCAGTGTTTATTCCCTACAATCAGAGAGCATTAGAACAGAAAACATTTTACACAGAAGGAAAACAAACATCTTGGTGGAGATCCAGGCTTTAAGGACCTAGATTCTTTAGAGAATTTACACTTACAGTACCCGTACTGAATATTAACCATCATTCTTCCAGTTTAACTGTGGCATTTGTAATTGTGAGACAAACTAAACAAGTATTACACTGATGGTCCCCTCATGCAAATACAGTTTCATCAGAACAAAACTTATGAATAATAAGGGTAGCCAAAATACATTTAGAAACTATAACTAGAACTCCCAAAGTCATAATAAAAATGAAGTACATTTCCTCATTCCCATAACATTTTATTTAGTATGAATCTACAATATACAGTATAAGCCACAATCTCAGTTACTGCAATAGCAGCAACGTTTTCTTCTCTTTTTCGCATCCGTTGAGATGTCTGACTTCCTCCACAGCTCTTTATCACATTCAAAAGGGCCGCACAGGTTTTGTGGCCACATATACAGTGACCCGTGCAGAAACATTTGCCATGATGTTGAGAAGCTCATTTAGCATACAAAAGAACAGAATGAAAAATTAAGAAAAAAACACATTAAATGATTAAATTAGCTTATTTTGCTTGAGCAGACACACAAATGTTTAAATGCAGGAAAATCTTGTACACAAGGGGATCTTATTTGCCAGCAAAAATGAAACAGCTTGTAGTTGTAGCATATAGAATTGTGATATGATGGAAGCTGGTATAAGAAGCCCTTCTGCATGACAACGCCACATGGACTGATAAATATGCTGTCTTTAGCTTCGCTGGCAGACCGAAGAGGAGAGAGAGTGATCACGGGGCTCACTGAGAGAGACAGATGGATGGAAGGAGGGAGGGAGGTTAAGACAGAGAGAAATAAGGACGAACAGCAGAGGAAAGTTAAATGGAAGCTAAGGAAAAATGGGGGTAAAAGAGGACAGGCGTCAAAAAAAAGAGTACATGCTGAGATGTAAATGAAAGATGAATGGAGGGAAAGAGCAAGAAAATGTGGGAAAATAAAGATGATGGGGGAAAAAAAATTACATTGAAACATTGAAAAATAAAAATTCGGTCACACTTTATTTTAAGGTCAAATTCTTGCTATTAACAAACCATTAACTATTACTTTTGACTCAATAAACTCCTAATTTGCTGCTTATTAATAGTGATTAAGGTAGTTGTTTAGTTTAGGTCTTGGGTAGGATTAGGGATGTAGAATATGGTCATGCAGAATATGTGCTTTATAAATACTAATAAACTGCCAATATGTTAAAAATAGGCATGCTAATAAGCAACTAGTTAATAGTGAGAATTGGTCCCTATACTGAAGTGTTACCGAAAATTCTGCCATTAGTTAATTACCCTCATGCTATTCTAAACCTGTATGAATTTCTTCTGTGAGAAACAAACATTTTTAAAGAATATCACAGCCGTTCTTTTCCAGTGAATGAGAACGGGGGCTGTCAAGCTTCAAAACGTCAAGAAAGCACAAAAATGATCTTTATAAAAGAAGCCTATATGAATTGAGCATTATATTTTAACAGACCTAAATGTAAAGATAATACTTACTGTTAATACTTGACATTTGCCCAAGTTATCCTATATAATGCAGTAGGCCTACATATAAATTAGAAATTAATACTCTTATTCAGCAAGGAAGCATTATTTTATCAAAACTGGCAGTAAGGATGTTTACATTGTTACAAAATATTAATAATATATATTATGTGTGTGTGTGTGTAACAGTGTATACACACATTATATATTAATAATACTTTTACAAAAAGTATCTTGAGAGATCGAGTCCTCATTCATTTTAACTACATAGAAAGATTATTAAAAATTTCTTGTGTGTTCCACTTGAAAGAAAATGGGTTAAGGGTGACAAAACAAGTTGGAACAGCATACGGATTATATTTTTCATTCTTGGGCTTATCCCTTTAAGATCAAGATGTCCAAGAGTCTATATGTTTTGTAACCATGACGGCCTCCTATCTGAATAACAATCATCCTGAGGATATTAGAAATGTCTTTGTAATAAAGAGGACACTTGGTGCCACCTGACTCTGTGCATTAAACAGCAGTCCTTAGCCAGCCGTCTGCAGGAGTGAGAATAAAACATTTCCTGGCTAGAAAAAGTAGTAGTGCCTTTTTCAAAAGGCAACAGTGGTCCAATGAGAGGCTTCAACTGTATGGTTTTCTTCCTGCAGCTCGACAGAAGGACTTACAATAAAATCCAGTCTCACAATGTCCAAACACGCTCGAAAAAATGAACACATTGTAGGGTTTTTCAACTCAAAAAGGGAAATATTTATGACGAATTATAACTGGTTATGATTCATAATAAATATTTAGATTAGATCTTGGGAGGATATGGCTTACAGCTACACCCTTCAAAGTGACGCCACTACATGTGAAACAGAGACGAGAGGAGAGCGAATCGTCTGTCAACAGTCACATCAGAAGGGCCTGTTATATGTCGAGCGTCACTCTGCCCTCACAGGCACAAACATCTCTGTGTTCTCAATTCAACTCTGCCACTAACAGGGAAATACGTTGCATAATGCCACTGTGCTGTCTAAATGATATGAAAATCATATTTGTTCAAGGCTCCCTGTCTATGGCAAAAGATCACATGGTTCTGCTCAACAGCGGAGACAGAGAAAAAGGGAAGAGGAAAAAACACATTGATATGATAGAGGAGAAATGTCACAAACACGTCATGTGCTGTGTGCTTTTAGAAATGATAAACTTTCTCTAACTTTCAGTGCCTTTGAAACTGGTGATCTTTGCCCTGCACGTCTGAATTTGTGATGTTAAAATTTCAGAGGAGTTGTCTAGAACCACAAAATTTTCTTGCTAAAAGAGGATATTCAGCATGAAAAAAAAGTAGGGTTGGTATAATAGTTTTTTTTTAAATACATATTTAGAAATTCAAAATTACATTGTTCAAAAGTTTGGGGTCAGTAAGATTTGAAATAAATGTTGTTCTTTTGAACTTTCTATTCATCAAAGAACCCTGAAAAAAAGTATCACGGATGGTTTTCACAAATATATTAAGCAGCACAGCTATTTTCTACATTACTGATAATTAGAAATGTTTCTTGAGCAGCAAATCAACAAATTTGAATGATTTCTGAAGGATCATGTGACACTGAAGACTGGAGTAATGATGCTGAAAATTCAACTTTGTCATCAAAGGTTCAAATTAAATGTGAAAATATATTAAAATAGAAAACATACTGTTTTTACCAACCCATGGTACTTTATGCATTTGCTCAGAAATAGCTTAAAGCCGTGGATTTTGTCCAATCAGAGAAACCATCATTTTGACCAAACAGCCACTGTAGCCAATATAGATTCAAAATATTTAAATCAATAAGTATAACACAATAAAATTCATAAATAAATAATCCAAACAAGATTCCACAGTTTTCACGAAAAGAACACACTGAAGCATGATACTCAATCATTTTCATTCATGAAATATTTTTATTGAAACACATGAAAAATGGCACAAACAAATCTCTGAATCAAAGTTTTAAATCGATTCATTAAACCAGAAAGTTTGAACTGATTCACAGAAATCAACTGAACCACCTCTAACTGTTTTTGCCACTGAAGTTTAAATCAGAGATGTTATTAAAACACTCTCTTGATACAAAACTAGTCTAATGACACGCTGTTTAGATAACTTAATGGCCAAATAAAAAGCTCATTAAAATCACTGTGGTATTCCCAATGTTGCTTCAATTTTAAATTGCCAACAAAACCAATGCAAATATATTGTGGATATTCAGAAAATCTAATCAAATAGTAGATACACTATAAACAAATACTAAAAATGTGAAATAAATAACAGCTAATCAAGTCATGTCATTAACACTAAATACACCAATGTGCAGAAAACTAATTTCATTAATGAAACGAGAAAATCTCCATACACAATCTACTTTCATTTCATGTTGTACACTGTATTAAACATTCGACAAGACACTGGATCATCATACCATAGTGACAGCATTATTTTACACCAAACAAAGGTGATTTGTGAAACACACACCACACACAGACTCCCTTATGAACAGACTCTCTCAGTAAAGTCCCTCAACAGCTTGAATTGTAGTTTGTTTGTATACACTGATCCTCATGGTAATGTCCTCGCAGATGAAAGATCTGAAAACATGTCTCCCTTGGGTCTAGTTCATATTACTCTCCGGTAGCCACATTTTTTTTGTCACAAACCACCTGTGCTGCTTATATAGGAAACTGATCTCAGAGCAAAATCCTTTTCAAAAGGTCCCTGGCAGACAGGGAGAGCTAGAGAAAACAGGGCTTCTCTCTCTCCGTCACATTATCTCCCTCTCTCAACACTGAAGGGTTCATCAAAGACGTGTCACACTGATTTCAGAGCCACTGATCAGCGTGCGATTCCTTCCTCTAATCTAATTGTGCCACAAAATGGAAATCATCAGAGCCAATTTAACAGCCCCGACTCGTAGTACAAGCACATACATCCGCTTCCCCCTTCATTCATCTGCACAAGTACATCTGCCTGGTTTAGACTCCTCCACTCAAAGGGTTACTAATTGGAGCCTGAATCCCATGATGGCTATGCTTTTTACCAGGAAAAACAGGGGGAGGGCAGGACAGGGCCAGATTGGTGGGGATGAGACGCACATGAAAAACACTTCCTGCTTTTCTTAAATGAAGGCCCCAGCTTGCCCTCGTAGGAGTAGTACACATCTGTCCAGCGTGAGTCATGAGTGGGGATCCTCGTCACTGGTTGTGAGAGTAGATCCTAACTCATTTAAAAAAAACAGCGGCCATTTACACTCATAGCAAAGCAACAGGTGAGTCATTCCCACAATATGGTGACAATCACATCCATGACTTTTCAATCAAGACAAAAATGTCAAATGCTGTATAAAAAACATTATTCAACAGCCAAAAATGTATTAAATTATATGAAGTTTACATAATCTATATATAGTCTATATTGTTGCATTTTTTTTTATATTTAAAGTGCCAGAAAAATTGTCTTCATATGATACTTTATTTATTTATTTGTCTGTTTGTTTCCCATTTTGGTTTTCCAAGGTCAAGTATATGCAAAAATTTGATTAAAAACTTTAATAAAAAATTTAATTAAAAACATATTTTAGGAAAAAAAATGCTTTTCACTTTATTTCTTGGCATTGGCATTATTGGTGTTAGAAACTAAACTAAAAAATAAATAAAAAAGTATTATTATTAATTTAATAATTAAATAAATAAAAAATGCATGTTCAAACAAATGTATGTTCAAACGTACATAGTGATTTCCCCACCATGTTGAAAAATAATAGCAATTAGTTTCTAAATAATAAATAATGAAGTAACAATATACCAATAAAATAATAATAAAATAATAACATACTAATTTATGTTAAAAAATAGGTTTTAAATGATCGATTTTAGTCTGATGAATGTATGTTGTTTAAAGAATATATAACGAATATAATAAAAATGATATAAAATAAATAGTAAAAATACATTCTTTTTAAACATTGTTGTATGTTTTCCATGAGAATTTTATAATACTAGACTTAAATGCTTACTATACACTTTTAAGGAAGAAAACTAAATTGAATTCAAACCAACCTTTTTTGAGAATGACCCAGGCAATTAGAAAACATTGACTGAATTTAGACTAATGTCTTGCCTTTGAATGATCTAAAACGCATCTAACCTATGGTGGCGTAAGTGAAACTTCTTGTAACTTGAACAAGCATCGTTTTCAAAAGGCAAACACGGTAAGCTGTTAGTTGACCACATCCTGGCTGACAGTGTGCAAAGTCGTGTAGGTTTAGCTGTGAGCAGGACAGCGCAGGGCTGGGCGGTGTTTATTACTGTGCTAACATGGTTTGTGGTTTCTAAACATGCAAAATAATGTGTTAGAAAGAAGCCTGCAGTTGCCATGGTGTTATTAGGCCTCTGCAATGCAGAGCGTTTAAATGTTCCATTAAGGTTAGCGTGAGATCAAGAGGGGTTTAATAAGCTGCAGCATCTGTGATTTGCCATGAAATTGAATACATTTATAAAAGGTAATGCTGAAGTAGAAATTGCTGCTGATTAATTGGAACGCTGTGATATGTGAATACAAATGGAATCAAAAGTAATTTCCTGCGTTATTTATCAGTCAATAATGTCAGGCGCGCAGTCGGCTCATTAACCGAGTATGACATGATGGGGAAGAAAGAAAACTCCCTCGTTCCACTCCGCCACGAATCCAAACAAACAGGCCATTTATTAGGGGGGCAGAAATTGATTGTTTTTCGAGAGAAGCTCACTGCATCAATCCAGTAGCGATATTTTCCGAGGGAGAGAAAGGAGCTGTCTCCCGCCGCTATTCCCCAGCGCTCTGTGTCGCGGCTAAGCTGTTTAATCATGATAACCCACAGTAAATGTTTTTGCTTTTCCAGACACATTATCTAGTTTACAGATGAGAAATCTGGTTTCATGGATTAAGAGCAATGCCATAACAGGAAATACTTGTGGGGTTAACCTTGCTGGATGGGCTTCAAAGCCAGCCTGTTAATTCAAACTACTTCCTGAGCCCAAAAGATAAGACCCACAGAGAAGAGAAGACAGGACTGGTGTGTGTGCAAGTGAAGTGAAAATGGGGGGCTATGATAACGGGTGAAAAACTATTACTTTCTTGAATTATTTGGGTGGCTTTCAAAAACAAGTGGAAATATATATATATAAACTTATACAGTATACAAAGAGAAAAGTAAATGCATCTCTAACTGTCTAACCTTGAAAGAAGTAAATAATTAACAGATCATTCAAATAAGCCACCGATTTGTAAGAGATCATATCTACGCTGCATGATCAGCTGTGTGGCAGAAGATATTTACATTACACAGTACTGTTCAAAAGGTTCAGTCTGTAAAATGTCTTTGTTTTTGAAAGAAATTAAGAGTTTTATTCAGTGAGGATGCATTAAATTGATCAAAAGTCACAGCAAAGACATTTATAATGTTACAAATGATTTCTATTTCAAATAAATGTTGTTCTTTTGAATATTCTATTTATCAAATAATCCTGAAAACAGTTTCACAGTTTCCACAAAAATATGAAGCTGTTTTCAACTGCTGAACTGGATGCGTCAACTGTTTTCAACATTGATAATAAGAAATGTTTCTTGAGCAGCAAATCAGTATATGAGAATGATTTCTGAAGGATCATGTGACACTGAAGACTGGAGTAATGATGCTGAAAATTCAGCTTTGTCATCAAAGGAATAAATTACATGTGAAATATATTAAACTAGAGAACAGTTAATTTAAATTGTATTAATATTTCACAATATTACGGTTTTTCTTTTTAATTACCGTTATTGTATTTTTGATCAAATAAATGCACCCTTGGTGAGCGTAAGACACCTCTTTCAAAAACATTAAAAGAAATCTTTCCGACCACAAACTTTTTAATGGTAGTGCTTATTATGTGCACTACACTTCACCATTTAAAATTTTGCCTTTTGTGACATTTCAGAAATCTGTTGCATCATAATTAATTTAAAACAACTTGATAAAGCGCTGCTAATTAACTCAATCTGAGAATTCCACGCTATTTCATATTCTTTTATTGTCAACACGTTTGTGTTTTCGCCTTGAATCAGATCCATTTCAAATGTACAGTGTTAATAAAAATCAAAAAAAGGGAAGGAAAAAGAAGAAAAGACTGCTTTCTGAGAAAGATCCCAGGGCAGAAATGCCCCCGCATCACATCCTGATATGCGCATACCCACCAGCTGCTGCTGCTTCAAACTCGTATTGAAGCGTATCGCAAAGCCCGCAGCCTTTATCCAGCTCTGTTCTCATTAATGGAGCTGTTTGAATATTCATGCAGCGGAGCGCTGGAAACTCCAGAGCCAGCCACAGCACCCAAAACTGTGGGGAATTCAGCACTTACCATTAACAGGCCTAATAAAAGCTCCACGCCTCCACGATTGTTATGGGTAATTCGAAGCGCTCATTAGTATTTCTGTGCGAAAAGTAGGAAAAATGCTATATTATTAATAGAATTCAATTTCTATACAATAAATGCGTAAAGTCATGGAATTAAACATACCTATTAATACACTGGGGAACAATATGCTTAACTAAGAGAAAATGCCTAGACAAAGCACTTTAATATCATGTAATGTTATTACCAAGATGTGATTTAACTCAATAGCAGCCCCTGCTCTCATGAATGATGATCTGTTGAATCCTTTAATGGACACGGCTGACATCTGAGATACTGATAGAGTCAAGACGCTGACTGGAGCGGGAATCTTGTTCTTTCAGATTTACTTCCTCATCTCATCCATTTTTGCTCTCCCTGTTCGGTGACTCAGATCTTCCAGCAAACCACAGATGATGAGCCTATCACAGAGTGCTCCACGACGTCACCCTGTTATGTCACTGGCTGATAGCTCTTTTAATAGTTTCTTGTCAGTGGCTCCATAAATAGGCACAAGACGGTCTATTATACTAAGAGGTCATGTTCTAGGGTAAATACTGTAGAGGCTGCTATTAAAATATTTGGGTGATTCTTCAACTATGGACATTTTGACCTTTAAAAAATAAACTCTTTTAAAACTCTCACTAGTTTAGTTTGTCTACTAATAAAAATTATATCATTACTGTCCTGAAAAGTCCCACCACATCTCATATCATGTATTGTGTTCAATAGCATTTTGTGGTGGAAATAAAATATGAACTAGAATATGACTAGAAATTCACAGGTGACATTTACCTTGATTTCTCTGTATTTACTGCCTACTACATCACATCTCATACTTGGTAGACAAGTATACTCGTTTATGAAAAAGAAACATTTTAAACAATAGTTCAGTGTTGTTTCTATCATGACAAATTAAAGTGTGAATATAATTGAACGGTGTTTATGTAGGGCACAAAAAATACTATGTATAAATGTTTATTCCAAAGATGTTCAATACGCCATTTAATAACTGTCAATTCCAACTGTGTCAGCCATATTTAAAATATATAAAATTTTCTATGTAATAAATCCCATTTGTATGATGGATTTTCATGGTTTAAGATTAAAAGTCTGGGTTTGGTAGAAGGGTAAAATAAAATCTCTACATACTGGCCATTTGAAAAACAGCAAAAAATAAATGATGACGGTAAAACATTCCCAAGACAGTTTTAATGTGACCTTCATACAACAAAAGAAAAATTATTAAAAAAAAAAAAGCCTCTAAAGTATTAAAGTGACCAAAGTTGAAGAAACACCCAAATACAGTCAGATTTAATCCTCTTCATTTTATTTTTTTTTTATGTTTAACTGACAGAAAAGATCAGATGAATGAAGGTCAGACGACCCCTACATGTACTTGATACTCACTGCTCTGCGCTGGCATATCCCACATGTCCTAAACATGACCACAGCATCCAGCCAGGAGGCTTAAGGCGGCTGTTATGGATGGAGCATGTCTTGTTTATAGGAGGGAGGGTGTGTGTGGGAGTACAGCTGCATTGCTGCTGCCTCTTTCAGCCGGTGCCCTGGAGGCTGTATGATGGGCCTCAGCCAGGTGTGCCAGGTTACAGCCAAAAAAACAGCTTACATTGAAAACAATATACAAATAAATCAGAAACCGCTTGTTAACATCATAGTCCAGAGGAAAGCAAACATAATTTTTTTTTAAGTCAGGGCTAAGACATTTCATGTTTCACCGAGCATGCTTCCAAACATGTCTCATAAAAGCATTTTATAGGACTAGAAAGAAAAAAAGACAGAGAGAAATTTATAAAGCCCAACATAACAAAAGGTAAAAGGATATTCAGGTGTTCGGTATACGTGCCAACCAAAAGCTAAACATACGCTCACCCACACCAGTTCACTTCACACCAGCGCTGACTCTCAGAAAGTGAAATAAGGAGGGAGAAAAAAAAGAGCTCCGGTGTACAAGAGAGAAAAATAACCTACAACCTCTTTTACTTTTTGGAAAAATCTCAATGCTTAAGCTAGATGCAAGCGGGTCCACATTGGGGCTCTAGATACACAAGAAAGAAGGGATTTGCGTAAACGCGCACATCATTAGCCATCAACAATTGCAGGTGATGTAAAACGAGCAATCGCTCTGAGAGAAGTGCAAATCCCTCCTTCCCCAAACCCCGTTCTTGACATCTGCTCTATGCCCAAACATCTGCACAGTGTTACTCGAACTCTTCTCACACACATAGCTGGGATCCGCCAACCCAACCGCCGCCGCTAATAAATGACGAGGTGAATTGCGGCTTTGAAGGAAACTTCATCTCTTCTCTTTGGGGCCCCAAAAGTGCTCATAAATCTTAGGAAAAGACAGTATTAAGCATACCACAGATTGTGCCTTTAGCCGTACAAACACGGGTGAAGAGAAGTTCAGGGCAGTATCGTCTCACTCAGGTAGCCCTTACGTTGGGCGTCAAGTCTGATCGACCCAAGGGAAGGATTCTAAACAAACTCCAGAATGAGATCAATAGAACGAGATGTATTCAATGTCATTTAGTGTTTGAATCATTCACCATGTTTCGGAACGCCTGCCTCATTCAGCTAGATCTCCGCATGTACTTGATACAGTATTTAACACTCTGTGATATTTTATTGATCCTGTCATATCAGAGAACTCATCCCCTCTCATACTCGGATCTGTGTAGTAATGTGCGAGTCTCAATGCTCAACGCATTAAAAAACAATCAGCTGCAACTCGGGTGTCTCTGCACTTCATCTACTCGTGGCAATTTCACAGCCACGGCACATAAATGTTTCAGCTGAAGTGTCTGGTAGAGCAGCGATCCCGTGTCTGAAGGGTGGCGTGAAGGAGGGGTTTCTCGGAGCCAGGTAACTAACCCATAACAAGAGGCCTGGAGACCTCCAGCGGTATCCCCTTATCATCTCTAAATATTAGCCTGACCTCTCAGCCGGTCGCTTCCTCCCCGGGGGCAGGCAGGAAGAGGGGTTTCTATTGGCCGTGGAGAGCACTCTGTCAGATCAAACGTTCATCTAACACGCGACTCCACGAGGCTTTGATCGCTTTGAGTCCTATTCAGTGACAGGAAAGGATTGTGTTTGAAGGAGGTTTACAGCAGTGAGCGTGAGAGTGTGTGTACACTTTAGAGGCATCGACTGTGCTTGAGTGCCGTTCCTCTGAGTGTGTGCTTTTACTAGAACTTTTGGAGACCTCACAAATGTAGTGAAACCTGCTGGCCTGACCTGTAAAAAACATTCATTAAAGAGTCAATGTGCTCATTTAAAAGTAAAAAAAAAAAAAAAAAAAATCAGGTTAATTGGCTTAATTGGAAGACAACGAAAGAATAGAAAGTCACAAAATATGTTTTGTGATCTGATCATTCAAACCACATTTTGTCATTTCAACAAAAGTCTCTCCACTCATCTAACACTATCATTCAAAAGTTTGGGGTCAGTAAGATTTTTTTTAAGTCTCTTATGCTCACCAGGGCTGCATTTATTTGATACAGTAAAACAGTAATATTGTGAAATTGTATTTAACCGTTTTCTATTTTAATATATTTTAAAATGTAATTCATTTCTGTGATGGCAAAGCTGACTTTTCAGCAGCTTTAGTCTTCAGTGTCACATGATCCTTCAGAAATCACTCTAATATGCTGATTTGGTCAAGAAACAGAATTTTTTTTGCAATAATATAAATGTCTTTACTGTCACTTTTGATCAATTTAATGCATCTTTGCAGAATAAATGTATTAATTTCTTAAATTTAAAAATTATTTTAAAAAACTTCTAATTAAAAAAAAAAAATAGTACACACTGACACAGTAACTGATGTGTGCAGTGAAGAAATGAGACTGAAAACCAATCACAAGTTGTCAAAGGAGATGCCATAACGTCACATTACAACACACAACCCCATGTGCACTCACGTCAGCTAATGATGCTTCAATTATACTGCAAACATGTCTCCGCCTGGTAAACAGCCTCCTATCCCCAACCAGCACAAATGCCTTACTGATTCGCGGCAAATTAGACACATGGCAAATAATACCTAACTGGCTGCAGTTGTGTTTGCACTACGGCATGCATAAATGAATTGGTAAAAGGGGGAGTGAGGCTAATGGTTAAGATGCAACGTGCGTATAATTGTACAATTAGGCTCTTATCATCATGTAGGACCTCACCATTACTGACTGCTATTAGAGAAAATAATAAAATGGTAAACAGATTATAAGTGCAATATTATTACTAGGTGAAATTGATATATTAATTTAACAAGGGTTTATGATTAATTTGGTCTCTCCCTCGGTACAGCAGTCTGGGCCACAAAACGCTTCCTCTGTGTGGTCTCATATTTGATGAAGTTTGCATCACTGATTCGGTTATCTTCCTGGTTTTTAGAGTGAAGCTGCTTTGAAGCAGTCTGTATTGTATAAAGTGCTATATAAATAAAGGAGGCTTGACTTGACTTGGATATCAGAAACGTATCACGCTCCCACAGGCATGAGATTCACAGACCACAGAAAAGCTAAACAAGCCATTTCACTCACAGCATGACTCACGCATACAGTATGGCAGATCTCTTTAAGTGTGTCCACGGCCAGCAACATGGAAACAGAGGCGTGGCAACCACCTCCAAGCAAACACTAATTCAAATCAAGATGAAGTGCATTTACAGATCTACTTAACAACAGTATCAACAATCAAATTATTGGTTCGGTCATATCAATATAACTATTTATTTATTTGTTAGATTTTTGTTTGATGAATAAATAATAGAGTTTTCAACAAGAATTTAACTATTTAACTATTTAATTCAAAATTATCTGCAATTATAATAAATATTATATAATATATCATCATATAATATGATCAAATATAATATAATACTTAAAGGCTACATATAACTGTTTCCATTTTAATATTAATATTTAACTTTAATTTAAAAAGTTTATGCACGTTTATTCTCCAGCATCTCTGTTAGCCTACACACAAGCAGCTTGGAGAACGAAAATAATATAATGAATGTAATGTGTAGCGTCTGGACCAATCAGACACAATTTCAGCCTTTCTCATTGGACAAGCTCATCCTGAGAGGCGTGAATCTTGTCAGACCTTAAAGGCCTCACATCAGTGACCCGCCTCGAGTCTGCGGTTTGGTTAGATTCTGAGATGATGAAAATGTGATCTACAACGCTCTTAAGGACACCCTAAGTTTGCGCCAGGCTTCGGCCTTGACTTTCCATTCACTGGGATTCTCTGACTCAAACTGGTTCTTTTTCATCAACCAACTTCAGCAAAGATCAACTTGAGCCTTCAGATTGCATCAAGCTATCACACTTGACTTTGTTCATTGTTTGCTCATAACTGGAGTCCCTAATCATGCAGATTTATGCTACAGGCTCTGTGTAGAGTTGTACAGTAAGAAAGTTATTTCCCTTAACCAGGAAATTAACGTTCTTAGAATTGACAGACAGTTGACCCTGAGAGGTCAAGTAAATACTTACAGCGGATCTAAATATTTATAATTAATTATAACTAGTTATGATTAATTATTCATATTTCCCCTTTGAGCTGATTCGCTACAAATGTAATAATACTTAAAGGGTACATATTAGTGTTTCAATTTTATTTGTTAATATTTTAAGAAGTTTTTACTTTAAGCTTTTATCCAAAGCGACTTACAGTGCATTCAGGCTATACATTTTTTACCAGTATGTGAGTTCCCTGGGAATTGAACCCATGACCTTTTGCGCTGCTAACGCAATGCTCTACCACTGAGCCACAGGAACACTATATGAATGAATGTAATAATACTTAAGTGAAGTGACATGGCGACGTGTAGCCAAGTGGGCAGCCATTCTTGCTGCGGTGCCTTGCTCAAGGGTCTCACCTCACACCTTGTCGTTCACTCCACAAACTTACAATACCTGCCGGTACCGAGACTCGAACTCTCTAACCATTAGGCCACGACAGCCCCCAGGGTACGTATAAGTGTTTAAATTTTATTTGTTAATATTTTAATCATTTTTAACTTTAATAAATGAGGCTCGGTTATGCATATTAATTTCTTGTTGTGGTAACGAAGACAAGAGTGAAATTTTACTGGTACTAGTATCGACTAATAAAATGCTATTGTGACAACCCTAGTAAGCAGCACTAATTAAATTTCATCTGAGCAATCCACCATAGTGACCAGCCTGCAGTGATGGGGCAGCTGCCAGTCATTTTCTTCCCTTCACTAGCTGGATTTGCATTGTGTGATCTTTCTGGGTGGAGTGGGGTGGGGGGATACAGTTTTTCGGGCAGCTGACGCCAGATTCAGCTCAAGGTCAGCAGGAGGGCTGCCTGAGTGCGAGCGTGTGTGTGTGTGTGTCTGAGCAAAAGCAGCGATACCTACGTGGGAGGGATGCCATTGCGAGTCACCTCGCTGAAATCATCGGCAGAGCCCTTGTGAACGAGGTGTCATTATGAGTATGAAATACAACCAACCCCCAACCTGGTGCCCAATTTTGTTGCCAGGGAACTCTGATGTCTGATTGGTGAAAAAAGGAAGAGGAAAAAAAAAAACACAGAGAGGGGGTGATGGAGAAAAAGAGAGAGAATAATGCCACTTCAGGGTGTAGGCTGCCATACTGCTTGCTGTATCAGTTAATGGTCTCTCTCTCTCCTGCTCTGCTGACAGTATTTTAGACGTAGCTCAACCTGCTTTGTGTGCACCATAGCACTTACAGGTCTGAAAGCTCTCACTAGGCAAATGCACAATGTGAAAAGTGAGCTATAGACAGTGTTAGAGAGAAAAACAGAGAGAATGTGTATTTTTTTTGTTATATATATATATATTTTCACAGGTGACACTTCCTTTCACAGCTACCTCTACGGCACAGCCACATCCTCCCTGGACGAAGCATCCACTCAGTGGAACTGGCATACGCCTGCAAGTGTCAAGAGCTCCTCTTTTATGTCCCTGGGCTGCTCTAGAACCATCTGCAGCTGGGGCCTCAGAGGCCCGCTGGGCCCCGCTTTTAATTATCTTCATCTCTCTCACACTTCACCACACCCACTGTTTCTATTCTCTCTCTCTCCCTAACATGACAACGTGCACACCTTTAAATGCTCCTGTCTCTTTAAGAGAACAGTTGTATGTCAGTGCCTTCAGAGACTGCGTGTTCACTCAGAGCAGAGAAGACTGACACACTGAGGTTAACGCTTAGGTGTAATACACAATACATGTGCGCTTTACATTTATGACTAGTAGGATGGTTTGAAGGTACAGTAAATCCCATTATCATATACTCTGTTTTTCATGTAATATTTACATTTTATTTAATTGCAGCTTTATTTCATTTCAATTAATGAAAGTTGTTAACAATAACACACTGGCAGCTTTTATAATGTAAATATGAATAAATAAACAGTTTGTCCAAAAAAAAGAAAGAGAAAACAATTAAATGATCAAAATGAATTGTAATTTTTTATTATTATTACTGATTGTTTATCTGAATAATTACTTGAAAAAAGTTTAATAATATAATATAATATTCAGAAATATTTCAAGGCTCCATATAAATGCTTCCATTTTATTGGTTAATATTTTAATTTTAAAATTTACCTAAGAGCAGAGGCGACTGACTGATTTACCCTGCTGAGGTTAATGTTCGGGTGTAATACACAACAAAACACTTTCTTCTGATGGTTATGATGAAAAGGATGATTTAAAAGAATAGTACGCCTGAAAATCAAATACCTGTGAACATTTACTCACCCAGATATGTTGTTCCAAATCTGTCTGACTTATTTTTGCATGAAAAACAAAAGTAGATATTTAGCAGAATGTGCATTCTGCTTTTTATATCATATGATGAAAGTGTATGGGGACTAGAGGTAGCTGTGAAAAGAGCAGCTCAGATACTGTAATAAATATCTCCCTTCGATATAAAGATGACAATTTTTTTTTTTGTGTGTGTGGACCACCCCTTTATTAGACATTTTGACCATAATTTGACATTCTTACAGAAATCACGACAAAATAAACAATCCATGGCTCAGCTGTCCCTGTGAATGTGCATCATCTCTGAAATCCATCTCCATTTTTGGTGTGTGTTTTTTGCAGCTCTGTTCCTGTCTCTCATTACTGCTCACTGAAGAATACTCTGCCTCAGGATTCTGATTTCCTAGCAACAGCCTGCCACCAAACATTTGGCACAAGTTCAACACCCTCCCTCCCTCCTCTTACCTCCCCTCTTTCTCTTCTCTAGTGAAAAATGGCTGTTCTGCCTGTGTGCTGTCCTCTGCCGTGCCACGGTGGCAGAGAGTATATATATATATATATATATATATATATATATATATATATATATATATATACACACACACACACACATACATACATATACACACACACGCTATAAACGTGAATATATTTGCATTCTAAATCATTATGCGATTGTTTGTGTCATCCTTGCAGATATTTATAATAACTTTTAATTGCCTTTACACTTTGCGGTGACGTTGATTTTGGCTGCAATCCGTAGCTTTTTTTGGTTAAAAATGATCCAAAATCAATTTTTTAACAAGTACATAACCAGCTAGTGTTCAAAACTATTTCCTTACCTTAGCCCTATTCACAACGTTAAGCTTGTATTAATGTGTTTTAATTTGAGTGGTACTGGTAGGTTTCTGCAGGAAATACGAGCTTAGGATCACCATTGGTAGCGCGATTTATTGTAATGCTTTTTTTTCTCAGTTGGTCTGAACAAAAGTGGCAGATATGTTACTTACTTGGATCAGATGACATTTTCCGGTGAAAATTCTTATTTTGGTCATACTTCCAAGATGTAGAATCTGTGATTCCGAAGTACATTATCCACATCAGTGCATTGACTAACAGCCACATATTAGATTTATCCGCACTGAGGAGCCGTGCCGATGCACAATCCATGTAAAGATGATAATTCCACAAATAACTGCAATTGCAGGTTTTAAACACAGATGGCGACAAAGAGGCGAAACTTACGTAATGCAGCTTTGCAGTAGCAGCCGACTAATAAAAAGTTGCGTGCTCAATGTCAACAAAACAAGAACCACATAAAGCAGAACCACAGCCTAAGACTTCATTTTACCTAAACCTGTACCACTATTATTCTTATGCCTTGCAAGCACTGGTATTTCCTTCAGGAAATGCATATATCTAGCCTCTCAATAGAACACCATCAGGGTAAATTAAAATCAATCCCTGAGGTTAAAGTGAGCGAGTCTCTAGTGAAAAATGGCTGTTCTGCCTGTGTGCTGTCCTCTGCCGTGCCACGGTGGCAGAGAGGCGCGTTGCACGGCCCGGCCCGAGCCTCTAACTCTCCTCTCGTCCAATTGCACCCTTTGGTAGCAGGCGCGCTGGGAGTCGGCAGCAGGCATCATTAATCAGTGCTTTACCGCACAAACTCCCTCCTGCTAATCTGATTTACAGATGAATGGAACTGAGGAAAGAGGGAGGGGAGCAGAAGAAACGAGGGGAACAACAATCGAGAGTATTGCTGCTAATATTTACAGAGCTTGCAAGGCAGCACAGTATTGATATTCCCCAAACACTCTGCTTGGGTTTTATTATAAACCTCTAACAATAGTGTAGCGGTATAACTTCTGCAATTAATTTAGCCCGAACTACATTACAAAGTGAATCCAAACTTTATTTACTTTATTTCAGCTTTAAGCCCCATTCACACTGTTTTTTTCTTTTTTACTTTAAATCTACATTACTATAAAATTATGATATATTTTTTATATATTTAATATATTTTTATATTTTAACCTTATTGATTAAAAATATTTAATTTTTAATCAAAATAATGAAAAATGTAATATGGACTACAGATATTAAATCAATGAAACATACAAATATATTAATATATAAATTATGATTTTTATAAATACGTGAGCGAGTTGGTTTCATGTTCACACAGGGATGTCTTCCACTCTGAACACAAGGTCAATGGAGATTACCGCTCAAGGAGGCCTCCCTTATCACTGCACTGAAGTATGCCACAGTGCATTAAGTGGAAATGGCGTTGGATGGTCTCCACTCAGCCCTCTTTAAAAAACAATCTCAGCAAAATGCACCACGGAGGACTATCAAGAAGACCTTTGCACTTACGATTCACAATATGTCCTTGTTTACCATTAAACGAGTAAATCTAGCTGGTTACTGAGAGGTGCTTGGGTGGAAAATGGAGCAGTCCTGATAAATGCCATGATACGGAACAATTCTAAGGCCATGACTCCGTAAATAGCAGATAAGAATTCTGGCAATGGACTGGGTGCCATCACAATGTGCTATCCCATAATATCAAGGGAGCTATGTGAGAATCGGACCAGATCTGAAGTACTCTAGTGTAAGAGATCTCTAAGGGGGTGAGCTGAGGATTGACCACCACTGTATTGTGATCTCACAGATGGGCTCACACGCTTACCAATTACATGGCAATTACATATTTGCACAGCCACCGATGATAAATTCAGCCTAACTCACTATAAACCCATCCAACATATTTGCATTTTAAACGAATTGGGATTTAATTCATCACTTCTATGCTGAAGACCCAAAATGTGGATGAATTACAGTGCCGTTTATCAATATACATTTCCTGTTTCTATTCTGATTCACCAATTCTCCATTTGATTCAATTAGAGCTACATTAACATCAAGTTACTTAATTAACATCGTTATAATTACATTCAGTAATTGAATATTTTAATATTTGACAATAGACAGATGATAGACAAAAGAAAGATAGATGTTAGATGGTAGAACGATAATAGAACAACAGACAGACAAATACAGACAGATAGATAGACGATAGAAGACTCGATGTTATAATAACTTGATGTTACTATTTTCATATTTACTTATTTTCATGTTATTATATGGATCTAGTATGTTTTTGATTCACTAAAGAATCATTTATAAGAGATCCATAAGAGTCTTTTGTTTATGAATCAGACTACACTGGTCATGCTGTATATAGAGTAAAAGATTAGTCTTGGGATTTTATGACTCAGTATCTACATTTAATTGTTAAATCAACTGAATTGTTTAAATGTTGATTACAATTAATTGGAAAATCAATATTTGCACCTTGCCCTAAGGAATTAGTCTAAAATTTATTCATTAGATAACAAGGCAAGACATGAACCTACTTGTGCAAGTAGAGAATAAAGAGATAATCTAAAAAACAAACAAAACTTAAGGTCAGCAGAGAAAGAGCGAGACAGACAGAGAGAGAGAAAGAGACAGATGTGGCTTGATGCATAACAAGGACAGACTGGCTGGTGCCACAGCCTGTGATGGTTATATGGAAGAGGAAATCGCTTACATAATCCTGCGTCAGTTGAATACAGAGACTCCCAGATAACCAGCAGGACTACGAACAAGAGTGCTCAGTTTATTTGATCAACCGGCCTGTTTTCAGTTTCTCAGTTCAAACAATCAAGATTTGACGCCCAGCCAAAACAAGCACTGGAGTCCCTTCTCTGAAACAAGTGTGTGTAGAACAAAAAGGAAGTCCGTAGAGATTTAGACCGTCGAGACCTCGGCCGGTGCTCCTATCGCGGTCAAGTCGGCTCCCTTAGGGACTGTGTCCATCTCTACCTGCTCAACGCTCTTAGACCAGAGGCAGAATTCAGGAACTTACACTCCACCATTAAGGTGGGAGAAGATCTACTCCAGTAATGAACTTTCTCTGGCTGGATAATCAATTCTCACACTCCTCGACCATCACCAGGCCGCCTCTGGCCAGAAAGAGAGAGAGCGAGAACAAGAAAAATGTGGGGCTGGAGTGGCTGTGCAGCTCGACCAAATGCATTAAACATGTCTGTGGAGCAGACCTGCAGCACACCTGGAGAAGCTGAATTCATGGCTCGGTTTGGACCTGTGGAGGAAAAACAAGCCTGCCCGCTGGGACGCTCAGCACTCCAATCTCAGCTGAAATTTGAGCCTCAGACAAACTGAGCAGGGCATCCAAAACAGAAACTATCACCTCTCCCTAAGGATCGCTGTCAAACAAGCACTACCGAAAAGCCTGGGCTGACAAAACGGGGACAAGACTTTCAATAAACACTGGAATGTGCTTGCTTGCTCGCTTTCTTTCTCTGCCGTCGAGGACAGCCATTCATCCAAGGGCACAGCTTGATGTGGATCTCGATGTTTGGCGGTGCGCCTTGTGCGACTGCATGCTTATGCAACAAACGCGCTGAAAAGAAGTGACGGCAACAGCAAGCCGATGAAGCGGCAGAGCCATCAGGCCACTTTCCCGTGAACATTGGCGTATTCAGCCAAGTTTGAAAACACAAAGGCCGTCAACACAGCTCCTCAATATTCATGTATAGCCTCGAGCTTCCCATTCACCAAACGACAGTGTGATGAAAAATGTTTAATCAGGGCCGAAAATGATTTGATTAGAGTGTCACGTTACAATGGCTGCCAAATTGAGCTTCAAAGACTGACTCCTGCTTCAAAGTTAAATCACAGTCCTACAATACAGGTATTCAGCAAATGATGTCCAAGCCTGTGCGGATGCCAGACTTTCCCTCAATGAATGGAGCTTACAGCAGGTACAGACCCACATGGAGAGCCATCCCAATCACATTTGCAATGGCTCATTAACAATAAGGTCGGAGTGTAATGGGGTCGCTCGTTTCACACCAACCTTGATTACCGGTAATTACAAGCAGTGGCTTTTTGCATCCATCTCTTCTCATGGTGTGTACTCAGAATTAACCAGCAGTCAACTAGCAGTGGAAAAGTGCTTAGACAAACGAATTCAATAAGGGCTTAAGGTACATGCACTGTATATGAAAGCGTCGGGTCAGTCGGTGACCTTCAGAGTGAGACATCCCACCCCCTCGTGACCTGTCGATCAAACCTCTCGACTCTCACAGGTCAAAGAGCACCGACTGCACTCTAGACTCCATCCCCCACCTTGCAGTACCAGTTACGACCCTTCGGGACTGTCTCACGGCAGTGTAGGATTTGGAATAGAAGAAACTAAGATCTAGATGACAATGTTTCTACCATTAGATCACAATGGTGATCACAAAACACACATCCCAAAAAAATCTCTCATCCTTCAAGAGGAGAGGAAAAAGTTGAACCCTCTGCAATCTGATTTTTCTGAGTTTGGCTCAGAGAAGAATAAGCAAACTGCCAACAACTTGAAAAACTGAATTTTAACACTTCACATTGTGTGGTGACAAGCTGCAAAAAAGGCAAACGCGTCAAGAGAGGCAATTCTACTTACAGCAATGTAGTAAACTTCCGCTTTCTCAACAAGTTTCCAGTTCTCCTCCAGATCGAGGTGTTTCTCTTTCTTGTAGCAATTAGCGGCTGCAAGATTTGCAACAAGAGACCTAACAGACAACAAAAACACAAAACTACCATCACTGTCAGATTATAAAATTGGGTCAACATTATTATATTTTCCAGCAAAATGTGTGCATAAATATTACATAATGGAGTTACATTATGGAAATATCATTTCCAGATTTCAGAACTGCAAAAAATAAAAACATTTAAAAAAAATATATATATATATTTAATATTTCATTTTGTACATATTTTATACATTTCAAGAGTAGTAGTGTGTAATAAATAAACAAATAAATAAATAACATGGGTTCAGTGAAAATGTTGGTGAGCATCTAAAAAAAATCCAGCAAGACAGATGGTCCAGCAAGATTTAGAGAGAGAGAGAGAGTTAGTTGAATACATAAAAGAGAAAAATTGTATCTTTAAATTATCATCATTATAAGACCCAAAGGCACTGTCTATTTCTTAAAACAAAAATGCCCATTTCCTGCTTTTAAATGGCTTTGCATGAAACAAACCACATAAAGCAGTTGAAAAGCCGACTTTATCTTCAGGGTGATTGTGTAAATTATATAGCTCCTTCACTGAGTGAAACGTGCTGCGGCTGAACCTTTGTAAATTGCTGTAGGCGGAATATGGTTAACATATGGACTATGGTTTTCTAAACAGCTGCTTAGTGTCAGCTCTGCCCGAATTAAATATCAACATACTTTTTTCTTTATTTCTCTTCTTTTTATTTAAGTGCAAATGCCTTACAAGACCTTTCCCATAAATAAATGAACAAACAAATCAATAATGCAGGAGAACTGCAAACGTCCACCGGGACTGCTGTTTCTCCATTAACCTCCCGGTGGTCCTCGTATCAACAAAAACAACTAATTCCACTTTGAAAAACAACCACTCTCATTATTCACTTGTTACTGAGAGGATGCAGTCCCAAAAGGCAAGCCGCTACAATGAAGCAGCATTAGCCTTAGAGAAGAAGCACTGCTATGCACAGTCAGGCCACAAATGAGAATCAATAGACCTGCGGTTATGGCTTTTGGAGGAAAACTGAACAGGTTTGATAGAAACGGCAGACACAGAGAATATATGAACAGGTGCATGCTTGTTAAAATGGGTTCAAGAGAATATAAATGTAAATCATGTAATCAGAAATATGTACAAATATATTACTTCTGCCTTACAAATTAGATTTGCTGTTGGAGCTGTGTTGTAGCAGAGACTCAAGACACAGAGCAACGGTGCTCATGCGGGTGATGCAGGTTTCAAGTCCAGAGCCTGCAACAGGTCCACATCACATCCTTTCCATCTCCCTGAGGAAATCTGTTTACTATGATATAATATAATAATAGCAGTTTTTCAATTAAAAAAATAGTAATATATATATATATACATACATATATATATACATATATGACCCCGTTCAAAAGTTTACATATGCTTGATTCTTAATACTGTGTTGTTAGCTGGATGACCCACAGCTGTTTTTTTGTTTTGTTTTGTGATAGTTGTTCATGAGTCCCTTGTTTGTCCTGAACAGTTAAACTGCCCACTGTTCTTCGTAAAAATCCTTCAGGTTTTACAAATTATTTGTTTTCCATCATCTTTTGCGTATTTGAACCCTTTCCAACAATGACTGTATGATTTTGAGATCCATCTTTTCACACTGAGGACAACTGAGGGACTCATACGCAACTATTACAGAAGGTTCAAACGTTCAGATGCTCCAGAAGGAAAAACCATGACAACTTTTTGAATTTAAAGATCAGGGTAAATTTAACTTATTTTTGTCTTCTAGGAAACATGCAAGTATCTTCTGTAGCTTCTGAAGGGCAGTACTAAAATGGAAAAAAAAATAAAAATCGATATTTAGGCAAAATAAGAAAAATGTACACATCTTCATTCTGTTGTCAGTTTACACCCCAGGCTCTTAATGCATCGTTTTTCCTTCTGGAGCATCAGTGAACGTTTGAACCTTCTGTAATAGTTGCGTATGAGTCCCTCAGTTGTCCTCAGTGTGAAAAGATGGATCTCAAAATCATACAGTCATTGTTGGAAAGG
>NW_015633185.1:636905-651828 GCF_001515625.1 Sinocyclocheilus rhinocerous | reverse complement strand
AAACCACATTTATATATATATATATATATATATATATATATATATATAAACAAAAATAAAATGTTTTAAATGTTAAGTGAATTTAGGCATCACAATATTATAATACAATACAATATACAATATGAAATATGAAATGTGTATATTCATTATTCATTTTGAACTGCTAAAGATTTCACTTAATAGTGTTATAAAATTATTAGTGTTTTTTTAAGATTTACTTTGAGTGGTAGATGACGGCAAAATGAGGATTTTAATGTATATATATTAAATATGTATTTGTGTATATACACACACACACATTTTTACATTTATTAGGGCTGCGATTAATATTTTGTTTTAAAGTTTTAATGCAATTAATGCAGCATCTTTTTTCCCTTCCTAAACTAGCTCTGCTATCATCTTTTTACCCAAATCCTTTGGCTAGCATTAAAGTATATAACACCATGTGTGCGCTGCGCACCAGTTCAGTGAAGTGAGAGAGAGCAGATGACTGGGGATGGCCCGCATGTATCCTATGATCAGCCGCAAATATTAAAATATATGTTTATGTTGTTTCAACATTAATTTGGAAGTTCAATCTGAAAAAAATATTTAGGCATAATTAAGCATAATTAATTTCAGAAAAAAAAATTGTGATTAAAAAAAAACCCAACAACAACAACTGATAACCAATATGGTACCGACATATTGTGCAACTCTACTATGTGTATCCATCTAATAAAACACCCTTCCCTGACAAAAAAGCATCTGATTGCAATTTTCTCTGAAGAACACGCAAGAGGCTGATCTGACACCCTCCGGCTTGATGTCATAATGTTCATCAAAATCAAATCCATTAAGGCATAATAAGCATTTCGAGTGGCAGAGTCACGCTGATCTGACCAGGCAGATTGTGTCGGACTCTTCACCATGCTATCATGTTGGCTGACAGTGAGAGGCGGCGCAGAGAGGAAGGGCAGACCTCTCGCTGCAGGCTGTAGACCCCTTGAATATTTAGGCAAAATAAGAAAAATGTACACATCTTCATTCTGTTGTCAGTTTACACCCCAGGCTCTTAATGCATCGTTTTTCCTTCTGGAGCATCAGTGAACGTTTGAACCTTCTGTAATAGTTGCGTATGAGTCCCTCAGTTGTCCTCAGTGTGAAAAGATGGATCCCAAAATCATAGTCACTGTTGGAAAGGATTCAAATATGCAAAAGATGCTGGAAAACCAAAGGATTTGTGGGACCTGAAAGATTTTTCTGAAGAACAGTGGGCACTCAAAAACAACTATTACAAAACAAAATAAATAATAAAAATAAAAAAAAGCCTTGGATCGTCCAAGTAAAACAGTATTATGAATCAAGCGTATTTAAACTTTTAAACGGGGTCATATTTATAAATTCAACTATTATTTTCTCTTGTGGACTATGTCAACATCTTTGATGTGAAACATCTTATTCAGGTCAGTACTAAAAAAAATAACATGCATTTTGTATGATCCCTCTTATTTTAGTAAAATAATTAACATTTTGCAGATACAGCAAAGTTATAATACAATACAATATACAATATGAAATATGAAATGTGTATATTCATTATTCATTTTGAACTGCTAAAGATTTCACTTAATAGTGTTATAAAATTATTAGTGTTTTTTTAAGATTTACTTTGAGTGGTAGATGACGGCAAAATGAGGATTTTAATGTATATATATTAAATATGTATTTGTGTATATACACACACACACATTTTTACATTTATTAGGGCTGCGATTAATATTTTGTTTTAAAGTTTTAATGCAATTAATGCAGCATCTTTTTTCCCTTCCTAAACTAGCTCTGCTATCATCTTTTTACCCAAATCCTTTGGCTAGCATTAAAGTATATAACACCATGTGTGCGCTGCGCACCAGTTCAGTGAAGTGAGAGAGAGCAGATGACTGGGGATGGCCCGCATGTATCCTATGATCAGCCGCAAATATTAAAATATATGTTTATGTTGTTTCAACATTAATTTGGAAGTTCAATCTGAAAAAAATATTTAGGCATAATTAAGCATAATTAATTTCAGAAAAAAAAATTGTGATTAAAAAAAAACCCAACAACAACAACTGATAACCAATATGGTACCGACATATTGTGCAACTCTACTATGTGTATCCATCTAATAAAACACCCTTCCCTGACAAAAAAGCATCTGATTGCAATTTTCTCTGAAGAACACGCAAGAGGCTGATCTGACACCCTCCGGCTTGATGTCATAATGTTCATCAAAATCAAATCCATTAAGGCATAATAAGCATTTCGAGTGGCAGAGTCACGCTGATCTGACCAGGCAGATTGTGTCGGACTCTTCTCCATGCTATCATGTTGGCTGACAGTGAGAGGCGGCGCAGAGAGGAAGGGCAGACCTCTCGCTGCAGGCTGTAGACCCCTTGACCTCTCCCTCCCCCCTCAAACGGGTCTGAAATCAGTGGCCTTTTAACACCGCTTCTCGTCTGGCCTGTCTCACCCGCGGCTGTGTACAGGTGCACTGCGTAGCTGGAGGGAGAAAGTATTAAGTAAGATATTGATCAAACCGCTTTCAGGCCTTGAGCTGCAGGTCTGCGAGTCTCCTGTAATGAAAGGGTCTGCTTTGACAGGTGAGGTGCTAATGAGAAGAGTCTCATACGGCCAAGGCTGACAGCTCTACAAGCCGCTGATCTTTCAAACTGTCTCTAATGCATAGCCCGCTCACACTAACTCTATAACAGTCTAAACAAAGAGACCAGCCCTCATAAATCTCATTCTCGGATTTCATATCTTCACTGGTTACATGGGACCTTTTAAACGTATATTATATGACTGACTATAAGTATGTGTACTCCAATGTGGTCTATAATACCTGGAGAACGCTATCCGGTAGTATTTGCTTTCATAAACACTCTCAACATCAATTCTTTTGCAGCAAATGCATGAATCCACAATAAAGCGACCAGGATGATCTGCAGTGCCTCTCATTTGTCAGCTTAGCTCAGAGAGGACACACCTGTGAGCGGTTGTTCATGTACACAAACACTTACAATAGTTTTGTTAGCAGCTCTGATTAAAAGGCAATCGCATGGTTGACAACATGCAAAACAAATGCAGATCACCACCTGAACGATCACGGCTGCCTCAGAGGAGCATCTATTATTCAGCTGATGTCCCTGACACCGGTGCCCCTGCAGATGCATGCATTTTTTTCATTAAAGGAATAGTCCTGCCAGAAATGAAAATTATGTCATAATTAAAGTGTGTATGTTTTTCAGTGAACCCCAAAATATCTAAATGCATTAAAAAACAGTTTACAGTGACCGTGTTAGTCAACCTCCAAAATACAGTTTCCTGCACTACTACTAAGCAGCACCGCTGTGAATCTACAGCACAAAACATACAGTCTGATTCTAGAACAAATTACTCTTATGAGCCGGTTCTTTCTAGGGAATCAAATTTTACAGCACATTTTAAAAAATATTTAATAATACTTACATTATCATTTATTATTATTTTTTACTTTTTAATTAAAAAAAAAAATCTGGCATAATTTTCAAACCTAAAATCAGCAAGCTTTCATTTTGGCAGGTTGCCGGCAAGTAAGTATATGTGCTACCGGGTGAAATGTCAGTTTAGGATTTTGCAGTGAAACCAGCAGCACATAATCTACATTTATACTTTCAGTTTGAATGGAAATCTTATACAGTATTACTGTTAATTGACCTAAAATGGTGATATTTATTACAAAGTGCTAAAAGAAAAATCATTAATGAAATTCAGAATCATTAAACTCCTTACAATTCTCAATCCTAATATCTATGATTAGATTTTTTTTTCCTGATATAACTTTTCCTTTAAGATTACCAGTGCAAGCTCCAAAAATGTGTCAGCGGGCCATCAGGAGTTTAAACCTGCTGTTCATTTGAACAAATCCTCAGAGTTCATACGATTACAGATTAGTCAATAAGCTTCCATGCTTACCATCGCATTTTCTTCACAAGCAGAGAAATAGTAAGTGACACTTAAATAAACACATCAATCTGCTCTGTTCAAATGTGTAGGTAGCACTGTATTCGTCCCAAGCAGTTTCACATATCTGCTCAGTCATGGAATCTAGCACCCTTCAGGGCCAAGTCATTCGGTGTATCAAAATACCTCTGTGCTGATCTAACCCCGGCAAATAAATAAATCAAGAGCTCTAGCGGAAAAGAGCAGAACAGCCGGCAAGGGAACAGCGAGTCCCAACGCATAGTGAGGTGGGGTGTGTGAATGTGCGCTGTGTGTGTGTGCGGGGGGTGCTATCCTGAGGAAGCGATAAGGGCCCTCCCTAGAGGAAAGGGGTGGCTGACCTGTTGTCGCCAGTGATGCAGGCAGCGCAGGTCCCCGTGGGCTCTTCGCTCTGCTCGTAGTAGTGGGCGTCCACGTGGGCCTCCTCTGCCTTCTCCTTAAGGATCTTCCCAAACTTATCCTTCCCAATGCAGCCGAAGAAGGTGGCCACTTTGTGCGGCTCCTGGATCATCCACTGAGAGGAAGGACAGATTGAGCAGGAGGGGGGGAGCCAAAGGAAAGAGAGCAGAGGAAAAGTGATTATTCTAATACGTAAACACATCTTCCATATCTGGCAGTTAAAAAAAGACTGGAAATCACATATCCAGGATCTAGGAAGTTGTCTATATATTGACAATTCCTGGAAAGACAAAATGGACCGTGGTAGGGAGTAGTGCGTGCAACTCTGCAAGAGAATAACTAGTGAAAAAAGGAAGTAATAGCAAACTGATAAGGAAAAGAAACAAATACATTTTTTCAGATTCAGGGTTTTAAAAAAAAATGCTTAAGTCAAGGAACAATAAGTGAGTCATTCGTTAAGCATTTCAATATAGTCTTCGTTAGAGAAGTGACAGCAATGATCAATGATGAAAACACAATTGCTTTATTTTTTTTATTATTTATATATATATTTTTACTTTTAATATATATGTAGTTTTATTTTACCACGGTTTAATATTTTAAATCTTAATCTGACACAGTGTCTTAAAAATGTGGTGCACATGGTGCTAAAAAAACGTAGAGATGGCGAAAAACTTCTAAAACATAGTATGCACAATGACAGACAATTAAGAATAAAATTATATTTATATTTTGAAGCAGATAACCTACATATTGGATTATATTAGATATTGATTTACATTTGGACAGATTCGGAAAAATGCTCTTTTTTTACCCCACAATTATTTGAAAAATACTGTATAGGCTTTAACAAAAACTGATGGAACAATGAAATGAGATACAGGATGTCTGTCTGTAGGCTGTGTTAAACTAGATTACAGGGGTGCACTAATTCCAGCACCCTGGACGGTGGCTTACCACAAACACTGTGACATTGCCACTTTTATGGGGATGATGAAAAGGTCTTTCTAGGTTTTTAGTGCTGTGGGGTTTAACCTCCAAAGATTTATTAGAGTCCACGGTGCTACATTTGCTGCTTTTATTGCAACCTTGCAATGTCTGTTGATGGGGCCCCTAGTGAATGAGAGATTAATCACTTCAACCAAAGAATCTTGTCCTTCTGTGGAGCAATACATCTTTGTTTACAGTGTTAAATATTAGACTAAAAAGACAAATATCCTAAAGCTGCTGATGAGGCTAATGTCGCAGTGGGCACCTCAGGCTCTTTAAAGTCAATGTGAAACCACTTTCACAACCCATTTTACTTACTATTTCCTGTCAATCAAAAGTTTTCTCAGCTGTGCATTACTCTTCCCATTTCTTAATTAAGGACTTAAATGAAATCCAAGGGATATTCAACGACTTGGACATCTTCTTGTATCCATCTTCTGCTTTTAATAACTTTTTTGTGGAGTTGTTTGGAGCTTTCATGTTCATGGTGTAAGTTCTGCCATAATATTGACTTGCCAATTTGAACCTTCCAGATGGCGTATTTATACTAAAATCAATTGAAAGCCCTTGCCTGCACACAAGTTACCTCCATTTAACTATTGATGTGCCTTCTAAAACCAACTGGTGGCACTAGTGATTGTTTAAAATGGGTGAATACTTCTCAAATCAGTTATATTGGATTCATACTTGTAATTATTTTGGATCAAAGCCAAATTAAAAGGATAGTTTACACAAAAATGAAAATTCTGTCATCAAATACTCACCTACATGACATTCCAAACCCACAAGACTGTTGTTCATCTTCAAAACACAAACGAAGATATTTTAATGAAACCGGAGAGATTTCGATGCCTCCACTGAAAGTCCATTCACCCAAAACATGGACATTTTTAAAAGTTCAGAAATCCGCATGAATCGAGTGAAGTCTTCTGAACAGAAACAAAAGACTAATGGGTTTGAAATGACATGAGGGTGATTAAATTATGACTTTCCATTTTATAAATGATGTATAATTATATATCCTGTATTAGATTTTTCTTATGAAATTTAATTATTTAAATTTAAAATTAATTTTTGATTTTGGGGTGAACTATTTCTCTTTGAGTTCAGTGTGTTGTAGAGCTGTAAAAACAACACACATGGAAGTCCAAGGGCGGTGAATACTTTTTATAGACAAGCTCAAAAAGACCAGGAATGAGCATTCATAAAGTAAAGTCACTTTAAAATAAAAAAGCAGCCACCTCTGATGGTGGAAATACAGGGCTACAGACAAAATAAATAAATAAATCACTTAAGGAGCCATTGGTTCCTATAAGAAACAAAAATAGTCACCAAATTATTTTTTTTTAATACCACAAAATAAATGTTTTCTTTCTTTCTTTTTTTTTTTTAAATACTTTAAAGGGGTCATATGATGCGATTTCAAGTTTTCCTTTCTCTTTGGAGTGTTACAAGCTCTTGGTGCATAAAGAAGATCTGTAAAGTTGCAAAGACTAAAGTCTCAAATCCAAAGAGATATTTTTTATAAAAGTTAAGTTAAGTAACTAAGGTTCACTTTAAGTGGGAACTAAACATCTTTTCCAACTTCAGAACTATATACAGTCACAAAGAATTGTTTAATACACAGAATCTGTGCCAATATCACGGACCATAACTATGTCAGCATCACTTGGCCATTGAGTGTTGTTTGGGCTCCTCCTCAATGCATCTTATAAATGTTGTCATGTGTCCTGCACACATCAAGTCTGTTTTTCTTCATTAGTAACATGCAATTATATAGGTGTTGAATTTGATCTGTAGTTCCTTGCATTCTTATATTGACAACAGGTAAAGTAAAAATATGAATATGCAATATAGAGCATATATTTAACAAAATGCACCTCTTTATAGTTATTTTTTCTAGCTGACTAATGAACTTATGGACGCCAAATGGTTATTCTGAGGTAAATGCATTGTTATTGTTTACAAGCTTTAAATGTTTTCCGCCGTTTGAATCACTGAATGAGCGATTTCATGAGACATTGTAGTAAATTGTACTGTATCTAATAATACCTTTTGATGTCCATTCATGTTTATTACGTACTATAGTAGTAAACAGAAAGATTTGATGGGTTCACGTGCCACTTGAACTGAGGCGCTAAAGCGATCGCTCATGCCACATTAAAGAATGCCAAAACGGTATTTATTGACAAATTTAAAGCTGATACTTTGTTTAAAAGGTAACAGAGCACAAAGCTTATTGCGATTACTGGACGGCAAGTGCGCTACAAATAATATGAAGTTCACGCATTAACAGAACACAGCATATAAACTAAAGATCTTGATAAGAAGCCATATTAGTATTGATTATAAACGAGAATTGTTAACGATATTGTTAATGTCCACACAGGTGACAGCTCTACCTGTTGTAGTTTGTTCAAGTTGTGCACAAAACAGACACTGCACTTTTACTTTGCACGTCTCCGACATTTTCGATCTCTCTCATGCTGCCACAACCGGAGCTGCTTTTAGCAGGTGTGCGGTCAACGCTGGTGTTTGGCAGAGATGAGGACTGTTTGAAAGTTTTTTTTCAACTAAAAATTTGACGTGCATCATCTCAGTTTATTACATCAACATAACAAAAGATGTGATCGCAAAACAAGCAGGAAAAAAGGCATTACATGCAAATTTGTAAGTCATAACGTACATTTCTATAGTCGCCAGTAGTGATCTTCCGCAAATTGATATTTTTGGTCATAAATGTGACCGTTTTAGGCACAGCCTGGAGTCCTGAAATATATAAATCGTGATAACTCCGAGCAAATGCTCAAATCTCTGTGATCATCCCTGCTGAATCTAAGATTTCCTGAGGAAATTTCCCATGATTCCTACTGCTGCTGTGTACAGACTCAACACTTACCGACAACAAACACTCCCATATGACACGCTGTATTGCATTTTAACTGTTACTCACTAGGTGCAGTTACTTAACGGCAAACCTTGGGTGAACATTTTTTTTTTTTAAATTATGTAAACTGCAAAACACACATCTAAACATATACGTGTCAGCATTGTAATTCAAAAGATACATGCATGCATCTTTGATCGTTTTAGAGACAGCAGAGCTCCAATGGCAGGCTGATTAGGAAGGATGGGGTCAGGGCGGTGCTTCTAATAAGCCTCCAAAAACAGCTTGGCACAGCACACACCTTTGTTCCGACTCACATAATCAAAGCCAGCCAAAAACTGCAGCCAATCAAAGAGGTCTGCTGTGAAACACCAGTCTATTCGTCTCCATCTACTGCAATAACCCCCTCCTGCTGACAATTACTTTCAAATGGAGATCTAAATAAAAGATGATATGTCCATTAAGATAAAGAGCTATCTGCAGGGTCGTGGGGAGGTCGGTCTGTGGCAGGCGTAAGGGATATTCATGCTCGGTCACATCCCAATTACCCGCCAGCAGCACTGGCAGGGTGTGAGCAAATGGGCGTGAGGGAAGATTCATTACGGAGGGGGATGAAGTGCTGAAATTAAACAGCAGTGTCTCCCGCTGTGTTGAGCCCCTCGGCCTTGAGCACACAGCCCGGCTCTGACATAATGTGGCTGCACATGATCACGTAAGCGAAGACTCTCACACACTCATATTGTACAATATGCATGCATACATTAGGGTTGTTTGGGGAAGTGAAGAGAAACATGCAAATAAAAACAAGTTATGTAAAACGCCGATGTTCCTTCAAAATTTGCTGATTGTATGGAAAAACTTTTTTTTTTTGTAACTATAAGACTACAGCACAGCAGGTAGAGCCAGATTAGGCCATTACAAGAATAAAAAAAAAAATCAGTACATGCATACATGCCAGCGTAAACACAAAATTCGTCCCATATCACAAAATTGTCCATGCAGCTCGGTGGGCTACACTCTTAATTATTCAACAATTCTTCTCCCCCGAGTTATGTCTTCCGCCATTTTGGAGGGTACCCAAGAGCGTAATCGACGTAATCAGTGTTGTTTACGTTCGAGAGAGAAAGCACACACATGAACGTAATCTGCCTAATCAGCGTTGTTCTTGAAACGACATGAGGGTAATTAATGACAGAATTTTCATTTTTGGGTGATCTATCACTTTAAGCTCTAAATCAGCATATTAGAATAATTTTTGAAGGGCAATGTGACACTAAAACTAGACTAATGGCTGCTCAAAATTCAGCTTTACCATCACTGAAATAAATAACATTTTAAAATATATTAAAAAAGAAAAATATAATATTTCACAATATGACGGTTTTACTGTATTTGTGATCAAATAAAGCCTTGGTGAGCATAAGATACTTCTTTTAAAAAACAAACAAACAAAAAATCTTACCAAACTTTTGAACTATTGTAGTGGATATGACTATAAGGATAAGAACAATTACTAAACACGCCAGAATTTATTCATTTATCAAAAAATTTATAATAATAAAATAATAATAATAACAAATAAAAAAATCCTATAATTCGACAAGGGAGATATTTCTTCCTCAAAAGTTTCAAAATGAATTGTCAATTAACCAGAAATTAAACTAGAAATTTATTAAATTCTTTACAATTTCCATTTCTAATTATGACCTATACTATGATATTCCTTTAAATGTCTGAAGCATTAATTGTTACAGATGTGAGGGCTTTTGCTTGGGGAGGTGACCCAGCATGTATCCCAGTACCCTAGCTGCCTCTCTTCTCTGCCACATGCTTGCTGCAGTTATCCCTCATTTGCCAGAGGACAATCAGAGAGTCCACTGACGGCCCCTAGAGCAGTGCTGCCAAACACTGGGCTCCATAACAGAAGCCCACCAGGTTCTTATGTATCAAAGCACATGGAAAAAAAAAAAAAAAACCTAAGAGCCTAGAGTGAAGTGATCCGTTTCATAATCACTGCTTTGCTTTTGATCTATACCACAAAGAGGCCGACTACCAACTACAACAGAGCTGTAAAATCCCAAAAAACTGCACTAATTCAGGTGAAAGAGCGACATAACCTAATTTTGATCTATAATCCTTAGAAAAACCCAATGTACCTCATGCCAGGGGCTTAAAAAGGAGGTCTGAACATAATGCCTGATTAGGGTTGACTGTTTGGCAAAGCTACGGATAGGCAAAATTAGATTAATTTGCTTTTGACACACTGTAATAATCTAATAGCATTTAGCTCAGTGAACCCAGGCTTAAACAATGGCGGTGAATGCTCTTTAACCTGAAACCCAGCCAGAACCAGCTCCAGAACCCAGCCAACACATCTCAGGATTAAAAGCCTTCAGTAACCTGATGGATGCAACTCCAATTACAAGCTTATCAAACTGACAAAAACCGCAGCACGGCTATTTATAGACTGAACCGAAATAGACAGCCAGCGCTGTCCTCCCAAAAGTGGTCATGAGGCAATATGGCCCACACGAGCCGCCCGCGTCGAGCGATTCTTCTGCCGCACGCATACCCTCTGCGCACTGATGTGGGCCGCTGGATGTGACTGATGCATGTTGTGCATTCGCGTGTCAGTTTTGAAGCTAACTGAAAGCAGCACTTGACAGAGAAGAGAGAATGATGTGAGCAGAAAGAGCGAGAGAAATGAAAATGAGTCATATCTCTAAGGATGCAGACAGAGAGGAGAGCTGTGCACAGGCACGGTTGTCACTGGTCGCAGACACATGAATAAATAAAGGCATTATAATGAAGACAACTCGCCGTCTGCCCATCAGAGCCTGCCCAACCTGGCACCAAAGCTCAGGAGGGAGCGAGAGAGAGAGAGAGAGAGTTTTAAAAATTTTAAAAATAAGAAAGATCGAGAGACCGAACGAGACAGGAGAGGAAGAGAGAGCGGCCCATCACTGTGATTGACAATGATGAGCACTGTCTGCTTCTATTAAATCAATCATCGCTATAGGACTCAAGTCTCGGCTCTCTCAATAGGCTAACAAGCTCAGGACTTCACCGTTTCTCTCAGCCGTTTACTCTCACGTCCCCCCGCAGAGCGAAACATCTGGTCAGTCTCTCTTATCTGCTTTATTTCATGCTCAGGTGGCTTAGTGAGGTGTTGTGTGCCATTTCCCCCGCGTGCCCCCTGCCAATGGTGTCATATTTGGACTGCTGTCTGTGACATTCTCTTTCACACCTCCCACCGCTGGGCTGTTTCCATGTGACATCCTCACCATAGCGACAGGGCTGGAGGAGGAAGACAGCCTCGGCGAGGGATGATCAGATGCGAACAGGAGTCTTCATCGCTCTGTCCAGACTAGGAATAGGTCATGCTGGTTGAGTTATTCAAGAACCGACTAGTTGATTACTGAGATTGACTAGACCTTTTCTTTCTTTTCTTTTCTTTTTTTTTTTACTGTCAAGCTGAAAAAGACACCAACACAGCTGGTATTAACCCGGTTTGGTGAAACTACTTTAAAATATGATAAGCTTGTAGCTAACATTTTCAAAGTGCTTCAACTACAGTATATGAACAAAAAGTATCTAACTATACTCTAAAGTTATTAAGGATGTAATATATTTTGAAACGCATAACTATTCAATTAAAATATGTGTAATTTAATTAGTGCCAACATTTCTGGAACAAAAACAAATAGTTTGAACTGATAAGGTTATAATAAACACACATAAAATGAAAATGAGTATTTAAATAAGTTTATTTACAAGAACTCCCTCAGCAAAGTTTCTAGTTTCACTAGAATTAATTGAACTTCTAACATTTCATACGAAAGAAAAGACTCATTAGAATGAATCTTTTCCAATAATACTTATGAAAAAAGGACCATTTAGGAAGAAGCAATTCACTAGAATGAATCATACTTGCTACATTTCTACATTACATTTTTATATTGCGTATAATTTAATTGGGCCATAGTTTTTTAAAATAAAAACAACTGAAAGTTCAAAACATTTGCACTAAATGCAACGAAAGGAAAAACTAAAAACACTCTCTAATTTATATAACCGAGTTAACAGTGGAAATTTAATATTTCGCTATGCAGGGATATGAATCAATGAACCTTTGAATTAACCAATTCAGTACAATGAATCAAACATTCAAATGTTTCAAATGAGAAAAGGACAATTTAGAACGAACAGACTCATTAGAATCAATGGGAGTTTCTTACAATAGATCAAATGATAGAACGATAGGTAGAACAATAGATCGAGATCGAGAGACAGTAGACAGACAGACAGACAGAAAGAACAGGGATTTCTAGAGACTGACTAGATGATTAGTATTTTATGCAAACCACCAACTAGATTTTGAAAATATGTAATTTTGCACATCCCTCTCTACTCCAGACAAACACAGATCTGGCGACAAGTCGAACATACAGATCTCATCTTTTCCCATCCACAGCCTGGGGAGCAACATAAACACGCAGCCACGATTCCCTGTAATCCCAGGCATTTCGGCACCATCTAATTTTCTCGGAGTGTAGGCAGACAGAGATGGAGGGGAAAGTGATAGGGGAAAAAAAATGTCTCATTACATAAGTTGCTTGTGCGACTGCAGTGCCCACACCATCCCAATAAGTGGCAGTTTTAGAGCAATCTAATGTAACAATCAAGGGACACATACACACACACACACACAGAACTGCTGGGTAATGTACAGAAACGCAGGCTGTTTTAATACTGGGTTTGACTGCTTGTTCAGAACCAGAGTTCAATTTCACCATCCTCTATCCCTGCAGGTCTCTGTTAATATCTGGTTCTGAACTGAATTATGATTCAGTGTCATCATGACATCCAGATAATCAGTGAATACTGCAGGCAAATGTAACACAATAAATGTATGACACATATTCAGCACATGCTAAGTAAAGTAAGTAAAAAAACAAAAAAGATTGTTTTCCCCTTTGTGAGAAATTTTCAGCAACAACAAGAATTTAAATTGTTTTTATATTACTTTATATTACTTTAATAGTTTTTATATTAGTTCTATCTTTTTTTATTTTGTTGTCTTTGAATTTACAATAATAAGCCGTAGGAGAGTATTGGTTAAATATGAACAGAGGCGAAATTGCAAACACTTATTGGTAGCAATACAATTTTACCAGCTGTGAGGTCAGGGGCAATTGTAGCACTAATTATGAAATAAAAAAATGTGTGACAGAATTGAAAAATTAAATCATATACAATTCATAATTAAAATGATTTCAAAATATCTATTTGAAGACTGTTCTTAAAAGTATCAGGTGATCAAAACAGTAAATATAGTAAATTATAGGTCCCACTTAGCTAGACAGCTAAAATAATTAGCATCAAATAAAAGTAAAAACTATACAGTAATATTCAAATGTATTAACACAACATTTTTTTTACTTTGATGTGTGCTTCTGTTTGAGATAAGAGTTGGAGTCTTGAATCAAATATCAAATAAATATTTATAAAAGTATAATATTACTACTATTAACCACTCCCATAATGGGGGCAACACACTAGCTGCGTCCGAAATCGCATACTTCCATACTATATAGTAGGCGAAAAACAGTATGCGAGGCGAGTAGTATGTCCGAATTCATAGTATTCGAAAAACAGTAGGCGAGAAGTACCCGGATGACCTACTACTTCCGCCCGAATTCCGTAGCATGCATACGATGGACACTTTACTATCCCATGAGGCCACAGGAGAGGAGGCGTCATATTCGAAAATGGCGGAAGGCGGCGACGCGGCTCTTTTCAAGTGCAAGTACCTCAGGGAAAAATATATTGTATGTATTCATTCTCTCCCTCTCTCTCTCTATTTATCCAATTGTGTATTATGTATTCATTCAAGTTTATTCATTGATTCATGTCTTTTGTTTGTCCTGTGTATTTTTATGCATTTATTTATAACAATAAATTACTTTATTTCGTTGCTCCAAATGAGCCTCTGGCATGGTGTTCACAGACATGACTTTATTCTGAGGTAAAATTTGCTAGCTAAATAGGTGATTGTACTTTATTTGATAAATGATTTACAAGCTGTCGACGAAGGCGTGATCTGCCAGCAGCTGACCGACGCCGCCTCTGAGCTGTTGATCCAATCAACGTTAAAACGCAGATGAAAGCGGTAAGAATAACGTGAAACATTGCTGATGTTCGCGCAGTAGTGAGGGCTCTTTAAATTTTGGCGCTGTTGTGAAGACGCATGTCACGTGACAACATCAACATGGCGGATGTAGTACGTCCGAATTCCATTCATACTACTCGCATTCATACTATATAGAACGTACTTTTTAAACGGTCGAGTAGTACGTTCAAATTCAAATGTAGTACCTACTAAGCAGTATGCGATTTCGGACGCAACGACTGACTTCACTGATTTATAGTAAATTCAACATTATGATCTATACTCTAACTATAAAGTTTATTAAAGGGGTCATATGAGATTTCAATTTTTCCTTTCTCTTTGGAGCGTTACAAGCTCTTGGTGCATAAAGAAGATGTGTAAAGTAGCAAATCCAAAGATATTCTTTATAAAAGTTAAGAGTCAGCCACACCTACCTAAAACGGCTCGTTCTAACACGCCCCCACATACCT
>NW_015633185.1:635876-636015 GCF_001515625.1 Sinocyclocheilus rhinocerous | reverse complement strand
AAATAATGTTAATAATGTTCTTTTTAGCAGCATCATGAGTGAGTGACGAGTGACGTGACGTGTGGCCAAGCCATACTAGGCATACTAGGAATTAGTGCTCTGCATTTATCCCATCCAAAGTGCACACACACAGCAGTGA
>NW_015633185.1:626445-635797 GCF_001515625.1 Sinocyclocheilus rhinocerous | reverse complement strand
CTGTACATTCACCCCCCCCACATACAATCCCTGCCGGTACGAGACTCGAACCCGCAACCTTTGGGTTACGAGTCCGACTCTCTAACCATTAGGCCACGACTTCCCATATGACTTCCCATATGACCCCTTTAACAATAAATTGTGTGTGTGTGTTTACTAAAGCCAGTTTCTGTGGAAAGAAGCAGCAACAGAAAATGCATTATCAGCTAATAGGCTAATCACATGTAATCAATATCAGTCGCTAATTATGTCTCTATTTTGTTTCTCTGTTTTTGCCACGGGATTGACATCCCCACAAGCTTCAGTCTGGATCCAGAACACCTGAGAAGAGATGATGCCAACCCCTCAGAGGACCTCAGATGATGCCAACCCTGAAACAACATACAGAACTACCACATTTTGCTATAAGTTTGATTGCATCATATAATAATTGCTGTTAATAGTGTTCATCGTCTGTTTGATTGTCTTTAATTGATTTTTCTGTACATTTCTGCCATATGTACATTAACTGACAGTCACCACTGATAAGCTACTACTAAATATTGTAGAAACTTAATTTTCTGTAAAGTTGCTTTGTAACGATTTGTATCGTAAAAAGCGCTATACAAATAAACTTGAATTTAATTGAATTGAAGAGAGACAGCGGCTTTCAAACCAACAAAACAAACCAAAGTCAGGCCTTCACCAAAAGCCCCAGTGTGAAAGCGTCCTCAGAGAGGAGAGAGCAGGTCTCCTTCAGAGCCTGTGAACGCCACTTCCCCTCTTGGCCAGGGTGGTGGCCTCCAGTGTGACTGTACGGTGTCGTATTTCAGACAAGGGCTTGGGAGAGAGAATGGAGTTAGTTTACCAGTGTCTTTGAACAATGAGGTAGCACAGTGTAAATGACACCATCCGGTCTGACTCTCTCCATTTCTATGCAACTCTCACACACACACACACACACACACTTGTAGGGAACCACCTGGTGCTATCAGCTGAGAGATCAGATCAGAGGCACCAACGAAGGCCCATTTCTCAGAGTAACCTTTCAGATGCGGCCGAACAGAACGCTTGCGCATTAAGACCATGCAGAGTTTATCTGACAAACATACTGGTTTTTCCTACCCAACTGGTTAAACATACAGTACAGGCCTCTGTTGTTTAGTGCTGGAGAGGCCTGCTGAATTATTCATAAGACAAACAAGCCCGTGCTGCCGGGGCTGATGCACAATGATCGGTCACAATGGACTCTTTCTATTGGGCGTCCTGAGAGTTGGTGCTCTCGACGGAGGCATAGTCTGGGTGGCGTTCATGGGAGACTCGTCTCTCTCAATCTCTCGTTATTATAAAAGAGCGAGAGGTTGGGAAATCCACCGGTCAATTTATGGCTAGAGTTTATCTGGTCATAAAATAGTGCTTTGCGCTCATGGTCCGGGACCATGACGCACTGGAGGCAAATCCTGTCTGCGGTGTGAGTGGGGAAGAAAGGGGAGAGTATGTGAGAGAGCAACAGAAACTTCCCCCTGCTCAGACGGAGCTGCAGGTGAATTGATTTTGCCCCTGAACCTTGGGTTGACACTCTGCTTTGATCTCCAGCACATGCCGTGCTTCTACTAAATACTGAGCAGAGGGTCTGAATACTTAGGACCATGTTATATTTCAGTTTTTCTTTTTTAATAAATCTGCAAAGATGTCAACAATTCTGTGTTTTTCTGTCAATATGGGGTGCTGTGTGTACATTAATGAGGAAAAAAAAATTAACTTAAATGATTTTAGCAAATGGCTGCAATATAACAAAGAGTGAAAAATTTAAGGGGGTCTGAATACTTTCCGTACCCACTGTATATACATACATATATACGTATATATAAACTAAAACAATAAAACAAACAGATGTATATATAAATTTTGACAACTTAAAAATAGACGACAGACACAAGGTTACAACAGTTTTTTTTTTTAGATTGTAGTATACTCAACAATAACAAATGCAAGGAATCCTTAGTGGAAAGTGTCTGAGTGTGGACCAGTGTAACAGAGTGTTGAGCAGCTACAACATTAAGAAACGACGAGCAGCTGTGTGTATGCGATTACATGTCTCTGCTGTGAGCAACATAATCTCACCCCCCGCTCGACCCCCCCTGCCAGGCCTGGAAACATCTGTGGGAGTTTAATGGAGAGCAGTAAGATGCATATCTGGCGGTTCAGATGACTGTTTGAGACATGAGCGAGCGCGGAGTGTCTGATTTACGAGACCAATAGCACTCCAGATTCCTCACTCCACTACAGCAGAGCCAGCCCAACTCTTCTTCATTAATCTCCATAAATACTGGCCTGATAAATAAAACAGCCCCACTCTGGTGAAAAATAAGGGTGCCATTACCAAACCATAAAGCAAGCTGTCTCAATTGCCCTCTTTAAGTGCGACAGTATGGGCAGAGCTTGCAAACTGCAGGCCCTGATGCTCTGGAGTATGGTTACGGGTGTTATGGTTACAGTGTTAAACGGGACAGTCTCTAAGAGCCACAATAATAGTATATCATTATATTATTATTTCTTCTGGAAATTCAACCTCATTTTTTTTATATATGACAAAGCTTTTTTTAATATTGGCTATTATGTGATAATCTAGTAATTTAAAAATAAAAGGAACTCCTTTACCTTATCAAAAGGTAAACTCAAACCAAAAGATAAGATATTCTTCAGTTCTAACCAGGGTCGAGACAAAAATTTAGAATGAAAGAATTTTGTTCCCTTAAATTGGTCACAACTACAAGAAACATAATGACAGCAAAAATAATTTATTGCTGTATTGTAATTGCAATGCAAAGAATATCAACACATGGAATACATTCTGGGAAATGAAGTATCCTTTCACCTTATGCTGATGAAATGTATAAACTAGATGAAAATGTCTACAGCTATTGGTATCTATCTATCTATGCATCCTTTCCTGAAGTAAAAATGTGATGAATTTATTTGAATTTCAATTCTACTTCCCTGTAGAGCTGGGCAATACGGCAAAAAAGTAATCTCGATTTTGTTTTCAGAACGTTTGACCGATTTTCGATTTTTACCATTTTTAACTAGTCAACTTGAAAATGTAACTACAACTTGATTCAAGTAACTTTTTCTTTATTAACCCTCTAGTTAAAAACATTTCTATTTCAAATGTACCACACATGCAGTTGTCAACATGATGTAAATGTTAAACAAATCACTTGTTAAATATCTTTTCAAAAAAGATGCATGAACTACAACTACATCTTGTAAAAACTTGTCTTGTACATATTACATGTTCCGAAATAATAAAGAAAATGCTTTAAAAAAAGTCAAGGTAATTCAAATTCAAAATGACTGAAGGTATAACACCAGTAGACTATTATTAACTATAAATGTTCTGTAAAAACAATGAACAGCAGGTTTCAACCGGTCACCATGATCAGGGACGTGCACAGACATTTTGAGGGGCAGGGGCTCAAGTGGGTGAAAAAGGGCACTTCTCATATTTATTTAAAAAAAAAAATTTCTAATCAAAACGTTAAATATATTAGGAGTGTGCGATATTGACAAAAGATATATCTCAATTTTCTGGGATTTTATTGATAACGATAATTAGATGTTATTTTGCTGAGTGTGTTATTGTGCTGATATCTTAAGGACTGCCGTGGACAGCTGACTCCTAAAATTTTTGATACTCTTCATATTCTGTGTGGTGATCAGTTCACAGCAGTGATAGAAATTAATATTTTCCACTAGACTTCCTATTGCCTTAGCTAAACTTTAGCTAACTTATTACATGGTTGCTCATGAGTCATGCATGTTAGCGAGACAAATTAACTTTATTTGCCTTTTTGTCTTTTGGATAATTAGCTGTAAATTTGAGGCACAGATAGCTTAGTCTTTTGTTCATCACCACTCACCTCCACACCAAGACAAACACAACTGGAAAGGGAGGGAGGGCTTCACTTCTGCGACTCTCTGCCTGTCTGTAGTGATGCGCATGTGCCGATCAATGTGTGCTACACTGCGCCTGCCCGGAGGGGTGTCGGAACTCGACAGTCTCAACATTTCCCGACCCGACCTGATATTTAGATTTTTTTTAGATTTGTTTGACAGGGAAAGTGTTGCGCAAACAGAAACACACACACGCGCATATATACATATATTAATTTATATATAAAAAAAAAAAACACTCCCCAGAAAAAAGGGCACTTTCTCTCGAGGAAGAAAAAGGGCAGGTGCTCAAGCCCCCTTTTATGTCTATGTGCACGTGCCTGACCATGATGCAAACATGACATTTCAGACATACAGTAGTAGTTCTTTACAGGTTTTTATTCGATTACGCTGCTTTTCCATTGTTTTTTCTATCTAAACATGGACGCGTTTGACTGTTGTGCTCGCATCTCTTACAGCGTCTCATGCATGAAACAGCTTTCTAAAAACGTGGCGGTCCCATCTTCCTGCATTTTTTCCTATTCCACTGCCCACGTCGCATCTTTGTCAGCACAAAAGCACATTCTGTGTGAATGGCACCTTATGGTCCTTCACAGAGCGCGTCACACGTGAGCGGTTAATCATGTGCGTCGACATGCGGTTGGATCATTCTTTTCTCTTTACTGTTAACATTGGCATACTGTCAAAATGTCTAATTCTAACATTGGGTAATATTTCCATTCAAAATCGTGATTCCTCGATTTATAAAAAATAAAATTGTGGCAAAACATTACATTTGAATTAATGGATTTATAAAATCGCTGAACAGCTGACTCTATTTGAAAACACAATAATTTACCACCTTAAACCCCGCACCGTCAGTTCAATGCTCACTGGAATGGATAAAAATATAATTACACAGCATTCAGTACAGGAAAGCTTGGCCATTCTTTATTAAACCGTGAATTTAATTAAACAAACTAGGATCTCAAGGCTCATGTACCGATGTTCGTTCCGCGTATTGATTACTGAAGTAATCAGCGCTCCCTTATTTCTTTTCTAACAATAGCTTCTCGGTGTTAGAAAGATCTTGATTGAGCCACAATTTGTGACCTTCTTAGACAAACCCAGTTATGCGCTACAAAAGCCTATATAACTATAAAACATGATTTTATCTGTGCTTATTTGTACTGATAGCTATGCAAACCTCAACAGTGTAGCCAACCCTGTAATTAAGGTTTGTGGTTCCCTTGAAGACGTCGTAGCCAGAACAAGGTTAAACAAGTGTTCAAATTAAGAATGGGTCTCACACGCTATACACTTTGGAATGGAGGGCAAGTAGGTTATTTTACCCCGCATTCTGCGCCATAACTCTAATCATGGTGATAAATCAAGGCCATTCGGACTGGGCAGACTGTAACTGTATTGTAACAGAACCTGAGGAGAGCAGCCAGGGCTGGGAACTAGGCCATTAGGTCCTCTCAATCCCCAGCTTTGGGTAAGGTTTCTCTAAGCATGTAGTTAACTACACTCAGGAAATGATTCCTCTCTAGACCATTAATGCACTATAGAATAATAGACACACTAAGGACCGTGGCAGATGTATTTCTGCGCCTATAAAGCCGTCTCTCAAAAGCCCTCTTCACTTGCCAAACGCAACACCTCTTGCTCCAGAGCAGCGACGCAGCCTGTAAAGGTTGGCCCGCTCTACGCGTTCCCAGACAAGGCAGAATGTTAACAGGGTCAGCGCTGGGGACCGAGCCCTACAGTTAAATCCATTTGAAAATGTAAAAATGTGAATTCTGCTTTATAATGGCTCTCGCAGGTCCCGGCGTTACGGGCCAAAAGAAGCTTCCCCGAAGCCAACTGCTGGATCGGATTTCAGCCCTTCTACCCCACCCAGAAAAAGAAAAAAGAAGAAAAAAAGTAGAGAGAAAGACAGACAGACAGAGGAGGAGAGACATTTAACGCACATTTCACTTCAGGACAACCATACCAAAACAATTCAATTATCCCATCGTCCTTGGGGCCCCAAACTGATTTATCGAGTCGTGGCACCTGAGATGCAGATCATTCCAGGTCTCCACTCCCTCTCATTTGACTTGACTTCCCCCACCAAAAAAACCTTCTTGTTCTCTCCCTGTCTTTCAGACCCCTGGGTTCCTGTCTAAATTCTGAGCAAGAGATCCAGAAGAGAGGGGCCAGGCCCTGACAGCCCTGCCTGAGATTACAGCGAGAAGGTCGTCTTTGAATGAAAAGCTCGTTTATCCGAGTTAACGCTGGCAAATTTGCCTCTCCACATCCAGCCCCTGTTAGCTTTGGCAAGTCGTGTGCTACTCAAGCTACGCAAACACCAACGGGGCTGTGCTGCGCCGCGCTTCTTTTCTCTTTTGACACTTTTGGGAGCCGGAGAAATTATCCAGCACACCTGGGAATGACGAAGCCGCTCGCCGTCCAACTTTAACTACTTGAGCTGACTGGCAGAGGCTTTAAAATTTGGTTAGCTGTAATTCTTCTCGAGTCTGGCGTTCGCACACAGAAATCAATATATTATTCTCATGAGCATTCACTGGGCATACAAAAAAAATCTGTTTTAAATCGTCTGTCTGATAAAACATTCAAACAATGACAGTGCAGCATAACAAAGGAAGTGAATAAAAAGGAAAAGTTTGATATTTTCAAAGTAATAGTTATGCTATACGCTTCACTGATAGCTGCATTTATGAAGGTCGTACTTTCATTTGCTCGTGGAAATTCTTTGTATTCTTTGTATCTCATTGTACTGGGTTGAATATAATTTACATGGCCCAGTCTGAAAATTTAAATCGAAGACTATCCGTCTTAAAAAAATAATAATAATAAAAAAAAATCTCCTGCTCAGATCCATCTGAGATTGAAACAAAATGATGAAGCACAGCTGTGGCACAACAACCACTTGTTTAATATTATTTCAATGATGACCTTGTGGGCTATAATTTCTTGTCAGGCCAAATTTTACTTCTGCAAGTTTTCACAGCTCATGATGAAATATTCATCTGAGGAGCTTCCCGCTACACAGCACAATTCGGACCAGTAATGAACAATACGGATTCAAAAGGGGATACGATTTCACAAACAAACAAAGAAAATTACCAAGCGTCTTGACCCCTGCTGGGTGACTATCCTAGTCAATTAAAATGATTCCACTGTTGCTTTTGTTCAATGCATGTTCTTTTCCTTTTGTCCTCTTTTTAGCATACAGCGCATTCGACACGAATCAAGGTCAGGATTAATTATGGAGACAAATCCAGTCACTTTTATTTCTTAGTCAACAGCATGATGTACTGTGTTTATCAGTGGCAAATCCTGCTACGAGCGGCTCCTTCTCAGCATGGCGGCAGCCTCGGGGCACTGCCCAACAACACTGCTTCTTCAAAATCCCCGGCCCGAGTTTACTACTCTAAACTGCACCATTAATTTAAGCTATAATCAAGGGGTCTCATTCATTAATACTGCTTAAGAAAAGCAGCAAGCAAATCTCTAATGATTTAATCTCCCTCGTGCTCTCATACACACCCACACCAGAGTATTTATGTTAGGCTAATGTGCTAATGATTAGAGCCCACATCTCTACCTCCCGCCGCTCCTTAAAGAGCAGTACAGAAGAATAACAAACAGCTGCCTACCGCAGGAATCCACGGCTGCTCCACCGGCACTGATGATTGGCATGAAGAAACTACACCCACCTCTAAAAACACACACGCTACCTGCTGAATAAAGTGCAGATTAGCCATCACAAAGACTACTGAGATCACAAATGATTACTTGATTGCTCTTACAAATTAAGCGCTCAATAAGTACATATCAGACAATGATGAGAGTATGAATTCAATCATACATTCATAATTGATCCTACTATCCATCAAGTAACGGAGCATGTGTGAGAATCACTTGGAACAGTGCAAAGTAAAACATTTGGCAATCGAACACAGTTTTAGTAGCAGCAAGCAAATCTCTAATGATTTAATCTCCCTCGTGCTCTCATACACACCCACACCAGAGTATTTGTGTTAGGCTAATGTGCTAATGATTAGAGCCCACATCTCTACCTCCCGCCGCTCCTTAAAGAGCAGTACAGAAGAATAACAAACAGCTGCCTACCGCAGGAATCCACGGCTGCTCCACCGGCACTGATGATTGGCATGAAGAAACTACACCCACCTCTAAAAACACACACGCTACCTGCTGAATAAAGTGCAGATTAGCCATCACAAAGACTACTGAGATCACAAATGATTACTTGATTGCTCTTACAAATTAAGCGCTCAATAAGTACATATCAGACAATGATGAGAGTATGAATTCAATCATACATTCATAATTGATCCTACTATCCATCAAGTAACGGAGCATGTGTGAGAATCACTTGGAACAGTGCAAAGTAAAACATTTGGCAATCGAACACAGTTTTAGTAAGCCATAAAGAATAACAGAATCATGGGCCAATCTAAAGGTTATTTTTGGTCTAGTTAATTTTTACTAAAGTTAATTTACAGGGGTTTAATATACCGGAGGCTTGAGCACAAAGCTGATGCTAAAACTTTTTATCTCCACAAACGGTGCTTTAAGTGGGGTTGTACTTATCGGTATGCAGTATTATGAAAATAAACTCATTATTTTTATTTGCACGGTCACTCTGACCAGACAAAAATTAATAGGCTTTAGTCTCGATTACTTGTTAATGTTTTTGACTATATTTTTTTAAATGACAATGAGCATCGATAAATCATATATAATAAACACCGCAGCATTCCATAAAAAATAAGATTTGTCAGTTTTGATGTCATGGCAACTTTAAACTGTCAATCAAAACCCTCCAATAACCTTTAAAGATTCTATGCCAAAAACCTGTTCACTGTAGTGTCCCTGCACCATAAATACATATAAATAAATACAATATAGGTTTTTACTGTGTATAGTTAATATGACCAAATACTACACATGAGATCTGTACATTTAAATAATCATGATTCACCTAAACTTGCTGAAATGTGCCTCTACACAAATTTCATTAAGTTTAATTGCATTTAATTCCTCTAAGAAAACAAAATTTACAAAGCATGTCACTTCTCACATTAAAACTAATAAAAATGTAGGACTATTTAGAAATGAAGAACAGTTTAAATTAGACAAATGAGTTATTAATCAAAATATAATTTATTATTAAAGTCAACACAACATCAAAATTGATTTGACCCTAGTGCTGGGCGGTATGACCAAAAATTTATATCACGGTATTTTTCAAAATTATACCGGTTTCACGGTACATGACGGTATTTTTTTTTTTTTCATGCATGACAGGGTGTTAGCCATATTTTCTACTGATTGAGAGAGGAAATACTGCAGTATATTGACTGAATGCCCTATTTTTTACTGTCACGATGAGTGAATATTGTCA
>NW_015633185.1:599905-626262 GCF_001515625.1 Sinocyclocheilus rhinocerous | reverse complement strand
AAAAATTCGCTAGGTTTGTCAGTATGAATATTCTATGGAAAAAAGCCGCTAAAAGGGTGTGAAAGTTGCTAAATCTAGTGCTAAAGTCACGCTCGTGTGTGTGTGAAACACGGGAGCTGATGGCAGGGGGCGGTGGATATTTGTGGCGGTCAGTGTGGATATTGTGGATGAGTTCTTCTGTGTCATCACGTTCTATTAGTTCTACAGCTTCAGTTTCTGAACTTTCACGCTTAGTAACACATACAACTGTTCCCTCATCACAGTGCAACAGTGAAAACGGACCCCTTTCAAACAGTGTCGCGTTCCGAACGTTGTTTAAGCGACATACACCGGTATTGCGGTATTTTAAAATTCATATCATAACAAAAATAAACACCGGTATTCGGTATGTACCGGTATACCGCCCAGCACTATTTGACCCCATTTATTTTTCTTAATAAGTAGACTTATTGTGAATGATAAACGTGTATGTTTGTCTTTGTAATTGATCCATAACTTGTTCTTCCTCTGAAGCTACTAAGCTTAAAATGTTAATCAACAGCCAAATAGCTATTTGATAGGGTTGCTCCGATCGATCGGCCGGAGATCGGTATCGGCCGATAATCACATTTTATGATTTGATCGGTACTTACTACACGGCCGATCTCACGAACCGATCGCAATTTGATGACGTCAACATGTGACGACATACATGATGCGTGGGGACATAAATGATTTGGCGCCACAGTCATGTCATTGCCGGTGTGGAAATGCTATGACGTTTCGAGAAACAATGAAAAATTAGTTATTTGTCGTGTATGTTTTGCATGATGATATGATGAATGGATGGTTAATTTTTAACAGCAGATTAAACAGATTAAGCAGATTAAACAGCACATGTCTGTGACGTGTTACGGCTCCACGGGAACCGGAGCTGATCGCGGCCGCTCTAGTCAGTGCTTGTGTTTATACCATCCAGCCGCAGCACGTTTCTGAAGCGGCTCTCCGCGCTGCTTGGCTAAAAATAGTCTTTTGTGAATTGGCACCGCGTGGAGGACGGAACAAAACCTTGTCGGAGCCGTAAAGGATAACGGTAACATAACACGCTGATCGTGGGCTGCTTTTAAATGAACATTTATTTATAAAACAAAATATCTTCTTTGGCCATATTAGCCTACTCAATAGCATTAACACAGGCTTTACTTCTTTCAAACTTTATCTGGAATGTCACCGTTTCTGTCACTGCAACTTCCCGATCAGGCAAACGAACACACACACACACGCGCCTCGTTTTGATTTTTAATCGTGCAGTACGTGCTCATGTTTATTCAACGAAGCCTTTTGGAAAATCAGTCAGTTTTGATATTGTGGCGAGTGCCACAAATAAATAAAATGTATGGGAAACACATCCCACAGCACAACCACCTCAGCCCAACTTCAGTCTACTCATCACCTTAACTGCGTTTGTAGCCGGTGCCATAGCCAGACTGATAAACAAACACAGACCGGAAGTTAACTTCGGGCCAGGCGCATGCGCCCGATGAAACCGTCTAAAGCTTGAAGCATCAGAATCGGTATCGGCCGATCCCCATGACAAGAAATCGGTACTCAGTATCGGGTGCAAAAATCCTGATCGGAGCATCCCTACTATTTGATTATTTGGTTTTAGTGACCTCTCACATTCAGTCTGGCTCTTGTATGTAACGGGGCACGTTTTATCATCCAACAATTCTTGATGGATACAATCCTGCTCACTTGTGTCACATTACAGAAGTAAAATGGGCTGTAATCAGCAAATCACATTGACTTAAAGGACTTGTATTATTAATATATTAATTAAATGAAGTTATCTTGGCAGCCCTAAAACATTTGCAAAACTATTTTTCCCTACTTCGAACATTGCGCATAACGCGCTAAAAAAGGCAATCAGGCAGCAGTCTAAACTAAGACCCCCAGACCCTTACAAGCAACAAAACAGAAGCTCTTGTGGGAGGCAAAGCAGGTACAGAAGTAGCTCTGTACAGCAAAGGCAATACATCAAAACATGAGACAACACAGTAACACCTGTTCAGGGTGCACGCTACCATTTCTCTCTCACACACTCTCTTTTTAAAGACAAATATAGTTGCAATTGTAGCTTGTCACAGGGTGACCTGCTTCCTCAGCAGACCTCCTGTAGGTCTCCAGAGATGCTCTGGCACTGATCTCAGCACAGCTGCACCTCACCAATCTCAACCGCCAATCAAAATATGACCTTCCTTTTCAAGAGCACGCCGGAGATGCTCCTGTGTTCGCACACAACTACAGCTATTGCTATGCTAATTCCGGTCTAATTTCTCACCCCCCTTCTCTCCCTCCTCCTGTCACTTAGACAAACAGAGGTCGTCAAACATCCCAGAAAGCATGGCAGGCTCTCCCCGAGCGGCCTGACGATTTTTATGAATTATGGAGAGCGCTGAAAAGCATATTGCCTTCACTTTAATTAGGTCTGAGTGTGGAAGGCCATCTCTATGGGAAGCCTAAAGCAGCATGTAAGACAACTCCTCCTCTGTACTGTAATATCCCTGGGCACGAACGTCCACGCTACACTCTACGCTGGGTTACCAACATCTACAAATCGAGTAAATGGCTAAGGGGAGAGCAATTAATTTGTCCGACTGTTTCTTCTGGCTTCTAACAAGATGATCTTCTCAAAAAGATGCACATTCAAGCATATTTTGGAAAGTTTGATATAGTTTCAATGACAGTCCATAAGCAACACCAACTGAAGCATGTCTGCAACTAAACTCGACTTCGCAGAACAGTAATCTGAAGGCTAGTTGGACCCTGACCCAAGTAATTAATTAATAAATCATGTACAAGTCTTCATTAATAGCAATTTAAAGTAACTAGAGAAGAGTAAAACATAAGCACCATTCACAAGTCAAATTACTGGTAATTCAACTGGTATGTTAATGATGAGTCCGCGATGCGAGCAAGACGTATACGAGCAGACAGGTAAATCAGCATGATGTTAGCTGTGTTTATTAGTGCAAGCTAACAAGGCATGAATTTAACAGCACCACTATACTATAAAATGGCCTAGACAGACAAGCCGGGTGATTATATATAAAAAAAAATAAAAAGCTAACAGTTGGATTTTAAACATCTAATTGGCAGTGGAAACTTAGCCTTTATTGCCTGGGATGATACCAATCAAAACAATGGCAGCACGCATCACTTCACAGGTTAATGGCATGCAGGAGCAACATTTCTATAAAACTTGCAATTACCTTGACAGTTTATGCTCTGAAGGAGCCTGAAAACTCTGGCAGCCATCTTGTTTGCTGCTGCAAGCAGTCTGGTTGGAAAAATAAACTTTTCAATCTCATATGGAAATTATATTATTTCTGGGATGAAATGTGGCTCATAATCTGTAATATATAACTGCTTAACCAGCCTTAAAGGGAAAGTTCACCAAAAATTCTGTTATCATTTACCCACTCATGCCGTCCCAAACCTGTTTTACTTACTTCTGTGGAACACCACAAAAAGGAAATTTTGAATGCAGTTCACAGTTGTTGTTGTTTTTTTTTCAAATTTAGTTTGGACCCCACTGACTTTCATTATAGGGGGCTGTGTGGGAACAGTGAGACATTCAAAATATCTTTTGTGTTCCACAGAAGTCAGTCAGTCATTTACAGCTATAGGTTGGAATGACATTAGGTTGAGTAAATTATGTCATTTTCACTTTTGAGTGAACTACAGTATTCCTTTAAGATTTGAAGAGACATAAATAGATGTGGCAATTAAAAACGAGCTGAAGGAACTAAAATCAGATCTTTGCAAATGTTGAAAACAATTGATGTAAAATAAAAAATTTAACAATCTCAGAGTTCGAAACCAATTTACAGCAAACCATGGGTTCTCCAGAGGAAGCGCAGACTGCCAAAGCTGTAAATCGCTGTGCACAGGTGTGTGCAGTAATTCTTGGAGATGTGAGGCATGTGACAGTAGACAGGCGGACGGTGAAAGCAGAATCGACACTGGATGCTCATCTGAAGAATTACAGCCGCGGCTGGATCCCAAAGCCATTACACTGCATGCTGTGAAACGGTCACTCTCAACTCATGCCGAAAACACTGGCCAGGAAGTGCTTCACTTCAGGGATTCTGGTGTAGATGGAGATTTCTGAACATTCCTGTGGCTTCAAGATCATTTTTCAAAGCAAGAATGGATAGTCGAGTTCTTAAGTCATTGGTGCCACTAGTAACAGAGCCCTAGCCAGCCACTATGAGGAACTAAGTCAAGGTTCAAAGTTGTATTTGTCACATGCACGGTGCTACCCAGTAGAAAAAAATTTAGATTTTGATATGTTATAAAAATGTAATTTATTCCTGAGATGGAAAAGCTTAATCTACAGTCTTCAAATATCACGTGATCCGTCAGAAATCATTCTAAAATGCTGACTTGTGCTTCAGAAACACTTTTTGATTAATCGCAACATGAAAATTTGATACCGGCATATCCCTAATTTGATGATTAGAACGTTTAAAAGAACACAATTTATTTGAAATGTAAATATTTTGTAACCAATCCTTTGAACTGTAGTTCTAAACATTTATATATTGAGAGAGGGAGCGAGAGAGAGAGTGAGAGTGAGAGACATGCTCTTTTTCATCAGGATCTTTAATAAAAATCTGAATAGATAATAGTAAACATTAATCTATCCATCCATCTAGACAGGCAGACACTGTGACTCACACAATCTAATAATTTCTTTAAGACATCTCAAGCAAGGTCACAGACATTTGTATATAAAAGAACAGACTGAGTGATGTCACTAATTACGCAAACTTACAAAACATAAAAAAAATTTAAAAAGCAAGAGGAGGAAAAACTACAGATTTGTGATTTGTTTGGACACACTTAATGACAAGCAGAAACTGATCTGTAACAATGCAGCAGTAAATTGCAGCCTCCAGCCAGTTCTTTTACAGAGAATATTATGGCGATTAAAAACAGACTGAAAAATCCATCCCTGGTGGTCCTCTCAATAACATGGAGACATCATGACTCTTGCCAGCTTTGCTCTTGGAACCTGCCTGCTTCTAATTTCGCAGTAAGAACAGCTCATTTCTGGACAGGCCAAATTCATTCAGTCTTTTTGGTGGGGAGGTACATTCTCCTGTCATCTTGGGAAAACAGGGGCCTCTTTGATGAACTTCTGAGCAAAAACTTTACTTCATCTGCTACTCAACTGTCCAGTGTTTAAATAAACAACCAAAGAGCGCTTGCTTTAAAATCATATCTGGAAACAAGCTAAAGGATTGGGATTCTATTGTTCAGTTGGTAAAAATATTGTGCGCGACAGCACATAACATAAGCTTTACCTAACCTCATCCATCACTGCGCTTAAATACCCAGTAGAACGAAGCCCAACAGCACACTTCGACACTACAAAATTTATAGACAATAAGGGATAGAAAAGACATGAATCAGTACGTCAATCAGCACAAGCTGAGATGTTTTTATGAGTCAGACTTTAACGTCTCCATTCTCTTTAAATGTGACAACAAGTTTAATGCCAATAAAGGTTTATCTGATACTTCAACCATGACCTGGCACAGGCGGAAGCTATCTGCTAACTATGTGACTTCAAAAACTACCCTACAAACTAGAGTCAAGCAAGCCCTCAAAGGAGGAAGCAAAGCACTTAGGATAATGACCCAAATATTCCTGACATCACTCAGTGTGAAAGAACAGTAAAAGGACATTTTTTAGATCACAACTTCAGAACAGAAAAACAAAATGTTCTGGCTGGAAAGAGAGTGGAAAGATTTCGATTCCACACCATTTGGCAGACTTTTCTGGTTTAGTGGCATCCTATGAGCTCTAGCATCCAAAAGCCCAGCGCAGTAAGGCAGGCTGCAGCTCTGCGGGGAGCTTGAGCAAGCATGCAATGGTAAGAAGCAGACTGTTAGTATCTTGTCTGTCACCTGCTGTGTGTCACCAGGCTCCTGTCATTTCCCCCCATTCATTTTTCACAGTCACTCAACACTTAGACTCTCCATCTCCTCTATATACTCCTCCAATGCTGTCATTTTGGGAAGTGAAGCAGAACACGAAAAGACTGGTACTGACACTACCAGATACAAGGATGTGTTCATCATTTAAAATTTATATAACCTGTTTTTTCTGCTCTGCTCCAGCTGTTGTCAGAATGTGCTGGTGTTTGTGAGCTCTTCCATTTCAAAAGCTCTTTCTATATTAATTGTCAGATTGCCACATGACACAGTTGTAAACATGTTGGCACTGCTTCAAAATGCAAAATAATACATTAACAAGCACACTTTGTGTGGCTTTTATTTGTCATTGACTGTTCATAGTCAGCTACTTCATTGCATGTGACCTATATAAAAAAAAATTATGAAATAAATACATCTGTGCCATTAAATATTTTTGTGGAAACAGGATTGGATATTTTGATGAACAGAAAGTTCAAAACAACTGCATTCATTTGAAATAGAAATCTTGTGAAACATTATTAATACTACCACTTGTAATACTTGCTGAATAAAACTTAGTTTTCTTTCAAAAATATGGTAACACTTTAGTTTAGGAAACAACTAGTTGCTTATTAGCATGCATGTTGGTTGTTTATTAGTACACACATTAATTCCTTATTCTGCATGACTATATCATATATTACTATACCTAAACTTAACAACTACCTAACTAACAATTAATAAGCAGCAAATTACTTTTGTTGTATGTGGTAAGTGGATAAAGACTTTTTTTTTTTTATCATTTGTAAATGCACAGTGATTACACTCACAGTTTCTCAACAACAAAATATTTTAGAGCATAATTAGAACAATTTATATTCAACAAAGAAATGTATTCACTTTCCTTTCCCAGGCCTTGAAACCATAATATTAAAATTCCCTGATATTTCCAGGTTTTCCACGACCACAGGAACCCTGCATTAGTCATGAACGCCACAGGTGTCAACCTGAATCACTCAGATTTCTCATTTCATGAAATTCCAACTCCATTTAGATTCAAACATGACTGAAAGTGATGATGTCTGAGTGAGCAAGTTGTTTACCTATCCATTGGGTTGTTAATAGCAGTCCATTTCCAACAGTTTTCCAGCAACCCATTTGTGCAGACTGCCTGTATTTCGCTGCTGCCACCTCAGAAGGCAACAAGCTTAAATGACCTCAAGACACTTTTTCATGTCGTTTTATTTTTGTACCGTTGATTATTTTCCTCTTCAAACTTTTTTATAAATGCACTGCCTCCCTTGCCTCCCTGGAGAAAACATCTCTGCTTCAGACTATGAAACATTAAAATGAGCAAGCAGGTAAAAGACAGTAAGACAGAGGACACCTAGGGAAAAGAGGATGACAACCCTAAAAGATGACTTTCCATGTAATTGCTGTTCTTTCTCCTGGTCACATCTGTCATTGATTTTTATCTGGAGGCTTCCTCGGGACAGCATTAAGACTCCAGCAGAGCAAACATAAACAGGAGAGCGAATCTGGGGCTGGCGGGGAATGCACCGAAGCTTAAAAGGCCCAAGTGTCTTTTCATGTAGTCCAGCTAGCCTTTGTGCTACTGCCCGAGATCTTTCACATGACTTAAGGGGATTTTGGATGGATCTGGGAAGTCTGACGTGCTACTTTTCTTTATCAGTACAGTTACCGAGATCCATGGTACAGTTATTGTACCAATGGGCACGTAAATCGGAGTCTCAGTTTAGCCATAATGATGCTAGGGGAAAAACATAACACTACTTTACTTTTCAGATGTTCATCAAAAAGGACACTGATGTTGTGCTCCATTATAGACAAATAAACTGGAAGGAAGTGACTAATTTCCTGGACCAAGTCCTAAGATAGGAAGAAGGGGAAAAACACAACACTGACAATAGGATTTGCTGAGAGAGAAACACCAAGCAAGAGCTCTGCCTGTTCTATATCAGGAGCCGGTGCTGATGCCAAATGAACAGCTTTGTTAGTGCTCCAGTTATGAGACGGACTGGGGGCCCAGTGTTCAGCAAGGTGGCGTGTCATGAATATTGAACGGACGGCTAAAAAGCGCCTTATCCTCCAGAATAGGCCGGTGTTAAAGGACAAACAAGACCAGGCTGTGCTCTCTATAAGCTTTGTCCTCAAAGAGATCTGTAGCAATTTAGATTGCAAATGACTAATTCTGCCAGAAATAAAAGAGGGAGCAAAGTACACGGAGTTTGAGTGCGTTTGTTTGTGTGTGTGTGTGTGTGTGTGTGTGTGTGTGTGTGCGCGAGAATGAGAAAAGAGTTTCGTATTTCACCCTCAGGCCCCTAAACACACAGTTTATGTCCATATTTCCATATGTTGTTCAGAGGCTTGTGTCTCAAATGAATCTCCGATGCCTCCCTGGAGTACATAACATTAATCAACAAGCTTACTTATGAGGCGCTATTCACACGTTAAACCCCCACCGGCTAATGACGGCTCTGCAAGAGTAAATTAAGCAATATGGAAATCCATACAGCCCACAGCTTGTGAACTGTATCCCGCATATTATCGGTGGTTTAGTCAAGACATTGATTTTATATGTAGGTACATGATATGGAGCTGATTGTGTAACCACACACTGAACCGCACGGTTTTAGTACTGAATGAATGAGTGCTTTAATTAAGACCTGAGAAAGCTGCAGTCAATTTAATTCAGGGAGCGGTGAGAATTACAACCACACCACCAGTAAAGCCATTGACTAAATCTACTGACTGTTTCCTCAAAAGCTCATGTTGAGGTAAAACAGGATCTGGTTTTAAATCAAACCCTATTGGATTTTGTTAATAAATCTGTCATTTAAACACTACAAAGGTCTTTTTTAAGCTCCAGGCACGTCAACTCTAACAACCCATTATTTATATTTACGGTAGTCTATCTCCAACCAGTGGAGGGGTGTAGGGGTGTTCTTAAAGGGATAGTTCACCAAAATAAAATTTTCGTCATTGGTTACACAACCTTCGCTCACAAAACGCATCACTACTTCTATGATGAATGTTGACAAGTAGAACTATGACGAACATCAAAATTTATAGTGAATGATGACTTAAATGACTTAAAGTGAATGAAGTCTGTTCTTAACATAAAGCTTTCTTTTTGGGTAAATGTTTTAAAGATAGTTTAAATGGAACATTGAATACAGTATATTTGCATGAATTCTCAGATAATTAATTTCACTTTTATATCTACCATATATTACAAATGTTTTACAATATTTTATATATAATATTTTTATACATGAATACTTTTTATAATTTTTATAATACTTTATAATAATATTTACCATATATTACACTCCATTTCTTTTAAATTGATTATTGGCCAAATTACAAACAAATTGCAATTTAAAAGTCATATTTAAAGACTGATCTAGATAAGATTTTTAATGAGCACACATTGAAATCTTTACACTCCTAATTTATAAAAAAAATAATTATATATATATATATGAAGCTAAATGATACCCAGTACAATGCTAACTAAAAAGAAAAAACAAGTTTAACAAGGGCATGACAAGTTTGAGGTTCTACTTGAGCATTACAGCAAAAAAGGGGTAGATCGCATAACAGCATTTTCAAGCTTCATTTAGTCATTTCTGCCAACATAGCAGGACGCTGCAGTAAACCATAAACCACAAGCCTCAGCTGCATCCTTTATAGTCCATTTAGTGCTAAGTGAGATCTTCATATAATAACTTTAGATTATAAACACTGTTTAACAAGATCCATCACTCTGCAATGCATTAGCAAGACAGTTGCTCAATGCCATTTCTCAAACTAAACGTATGTTTTTCACTGATACCAAGACCATGTGCTTGCAAAAGGTTAACTATATTCTGAACGTGTTTTTGTGGGTGGGTGGGTGTGTATATATGCAAATGCTCACGCACAGTATGGCTTTGTTGGGAACAGTGAGAAAAGATCCTTTTCTGCCATTTTCCACATGCCTCATTGCTTCCTCCTAGTCTGAGCCCCCTTCTTTATTGTGATAGCAAGAAAATTAACAAAAGACAGAGTCTATTTATATCTCTCCCCACCAAGCCCTTCTTGGCAGTTGCCTGCAGTTAATCATTATTCATAATGCGGGGGAAGCGTCACCTTCACTATGTCACGTAACACTAAGTGCTGGAAGGATCTAAGAGTTCTGTGTTCATCACCATTTGTCACATCTGAACGCCTGCATCTATAAATACACATGGCATCTATGCATGTGCCACTTTGACCTTTCCACAATGTCCCCAGGCTTGACTCATCTCTGCTGCCTTTGTAACAACACCATGCTATATCGTGTAACATAAATGTCACACAATTACAGCATAGAGAATGCGGAACCAGATGCAGTAAATGGCACAATGTCACAATGCTATCCAGGGTCTGACTCCAAGGGCATGACAAGTGTCGTCCTGAACCTCTAATGGCGCTTTTCCACTGCATGGTCCGGCACGGTACGGCTCAGTATGGTTCACTTTTGGGGGGTTTTCCACTGGGTACAGTACCTGGTACCTGGTACTTTTTTAGTACCACCTCGGTTGAGGTTCCAAGTGAACCGTACCGTTACCAAAACGTGACATGTAAACTCTGCAGATCACGGATTGGCCGGAAAGAATCGTCACTACCCGTGTCACTGAACTTGCGACACAAACACAACAGAACCGCTAGATTTAAATCAGCACAGCCAGCGAAGGATCGAACGCAACTGTTTTGAACAAGCGCACCTTTTTTAACAACCAAAAAGTGGCTGTTTCGTTGTCTGTTGCGGAAGAACAGACGTTCCTCTCGTTGATAGCAGAGGAGCGGATCCAGCGAGAGCTTGATGGGGCGACGCGGAATAAAAAAAGTTATTCAGGAGTCGTGGTAATAGAGGCGGTGCAACTATAACGACATGTGAATAATCCCGCCCACTCTAAAGCGGTACTGAACTGCAGTGGAAACGCAAACCGAGCCGAGCCGTGCCGTACCGTACTGAGCCGTGCCGTACCACGCAGTGGAAAAGCGACTTAAATCAAAGGTCGGTAACCTTGGGCATATATGTAACCACTGAAACAAACAATTAGTTTATTTGTGAAATTCATTGTTAAGTGCGTTTGGCATGAATGTGTTTACATCATTGCGTTGTCTCTGGGATGTACAAAATGACACCTTTTCAAAACAGTAGTCAGTGGGCTGCACAGACTCAAAGTTTGAGGCTGCATTTATTTGATCAAAAATGCAGCAAAAAATATTGTGAACTATTATTACAATTATAAATAACTGTTTTCTATTTTAATATAATGTAAAGTGCAATTTATTCCTGTGATGGCAAAGCTGAATTTTCAGCAGCCATTACTCCAGTCTTCAGTGTCAAACATCAAATGAGAAATCATTTTAATATGTTGGTTTGGTGCTCAGGAAAAATTTCTTCATTAATTATAATATAATATTACTATTTAAATATAATATCATAAAATCTATAATATAAAAATATATTAATGTAAATACTGTGATATATATTCTTGGAGTAGAAAATACAAAAGAACCTTATTTGAAATAGAAAAACGCAGTGGATAGCTGGCCAATCACAGCACACCTCGCTTTTTCAGGCCGATGAGCTTTGTAAAAATCGACGTGTTTCAGAAAGGCAGGGCATAGAGGAGAAACAATAATATACAGTATGTGGAAAATAATGTGTTTTTTGAACCTTAAACCGCATAAACACATTTCATTACACCAAATACACAAAATAATGTTATTTTTAGCAACATCATATGACCCCTTTAAAAAGTCACTTTTGCTCAATTTAATGCATCTGTGATGAATAATAGTATCAATTTCTTTAAAAAATACTACTATTATATATATTTTCTTGATGTCACCAAGACCTGTAGACCTGTCAATAAATTACAGTATGTTAACTAGTCTGTTTATGACAAAATAGGTTATACAGTAACACTTTTTAATAATAATTTTAATTTTAAGAATTTTAAGAATAATTCTCACTATTAACTAGCATGCATATTACCAGCATATTGGCTGTATATTAGTACTTATAAAGCACATATTAATGCCTTATTCTGCATGGCCATATTTTAGACCCCTTAATCCTACCCAATAGTAAACAACTACCACCTTACTAACTACTAAGCAACACATTAGGAGTTTATTGAGGCAAAAATCATAGTTATTAGTTAGGTAATTGCGAGAATTGGACCTTAAAATTAAGTGTGACAGAAGGAACTAAATAAATTAGCAGATGCCACTCATTGACTAGTCGACCTTTGCGAGACAATTTTTTTTCCGCATAAGTATGTACTGCCTGTAGCGAGTGTAAGACGAGGTGAACTTTTTTTTTTTCTTTAAGTGAGAGATATTCTTTATAAAAGTTAAGACTGGTCCACGCCCTCCTAAAATGCCTCGTTTAAACACGCCCCCACGTCACGATGTGGGAAGATTTGCATAACACCGCCCAAATGTTCACGCAAAGAAAGACGGCGTAACTTTATTGTCGCTGCCACTGCCGCCTCCATGTTGTGGAGACACTGTGTGTTTCGTTGCGAAAGCGAAAATACGTTGTTTGGCCTTCCAAAAGAGGACACGACTAGAAATCAGTCGTTAAGTTGTATTTACAACACTGTTCCAGAACAGTTCAACCCAAATATTCAGATGTGTGCAGCGCATTTTATGGAGAACTGTTTCCTGATATAATTTTAATTTTAAGAATTTTAAGAATAATTCTCACTATTAACTAGCATGCATATTACCAGCATATTGGCTGTATATTAGTACTTATAAAGCACATATTAATGCCTTATTCTGCATGGCCATATTTTAGACCCCTTAATCCTACCCAATAGTAAACAACTACCACCTTACTAACTACTAAGCAACACATTAGGAGTTTATTGAGGCAAAAATCATAGTTATTAGTTAGGTAATTGCGAGAATTGGACCTTAAAATTAAGTGTGACAGAAGGAACTAAATAAATTAGCAGATGCCACTCATTGACTAGTCGACCTTTGCGAGACAATTTTTTTTCCGCATAAGTATGTACTGCCTGTAGCGAGTGTAAGACGAGGTGAACTTTTTTTTTTTCTTTAAGTGAAACCATACTGAATGGATTTATAGGTCACATAAATAAAGCCCAAGACTAAGAACAGTGTGGAAAACAGTGTATCACCTACCCTTTTAGACTATGAGGTCTTGAGATAAGACAAGAGCACTCTGATAAACGAGAGCGCTCGAAGAGAATTGGGAGCCCCTGCTGGGAGGCCGGTGGACTGATCAAACCAAAGATTAGAGCTGTTATGATCTACTCTGCTCTCCGACTCCCTATGAGGCACAAATGGTGAAATATTAGCTGAGACACAGCACATGTGCTCCAGCCACAGACAGGGCAGTCAACAATGGTACAGTCTAGAGTATCCGCCCCTTCACGCTTCCAGTAAACAATGTTTGGGTGGAAGGAAGAGGAAAGGTGTGATTTCACAAGAATCCTGCTAAAGCTCACCGTCAGCATTTGGGTGTAACTGCTCTGGCCTCACGAGAACCGCAGAGCTTCCCGTGCAAGACGGAAATGGATGCCAGTCCGCTGCTCTCCAGATTTTAGTCTAGTTTTAGTCGAAGAAAACCTGAAGTATTTTAGTCTAGTTTTAGTCAATGAAAACTTGACATTTTAGCAATAAGATTATTATTAATTAACCGTACAGCAGTATTCATTTTGGCAGCCATTTTTTATTTAGTCTTAGTCTTACTCAAATTTACTTTTTAGTTATCATATTTAGACAAACTTGTCCTATTTTTGTTTATTCAATGAAATGTATGAGCATTTTAGTCAGGTTTTTTAGTCAATTAAATATTAGTCACATTTTCGTCATTTGTATAATGGTTAAACTGATATAAAAAAAAAAATTCTCAAAATTATAATCGTAATGACTGTCGGCAATTGAGAAATTTACTTTAGTAAGCACAAATCAATAGAATGTGGACACATACATGGTGTATTTTATCTAGTGTACTGATTTATTATGTTATATTGTAATGCTATATATATATATATATACTGTATATATATAAAAACATTTCTGTGCCCCTCACTTCTGAAATGATGGATATCAATAGAATGTGGACACATACATGGTGTATTTTACCTCATCTAGTGTACTGATTTATTATAGGCTTTTTATTAAATAAATTAACACCAAAGACTTATGCAATCTCTCTCTGTATACATTATGAAAACAGCTAAAACAAACGAAGAATATTATAACAGTGAAATTCCAAGTAATTCCACTAATTCCATAATTGCAATAGTCTATTTCTCTATTAAAACAACAGCGATTGAGTAAGTGTGTTTATTCAGCGATCACAATCGCAAACAATATAGTGAGAGCTCATGACAGAACACTGGCCGGCTGAATGACGCTTTCATTTAGATCGCTAAACTCCAGCTTGTTTGTTTTTCAGATCATCTGCGCTTCCGCAATGAGAAGCGTGCGTGTGCGCATGGTTGCCAGATTGCTTAAAATAAGCAAAACACACCGGGCAGAAAATGCATCAATTTAACAGCGAAGCTCTGATTCGGGGATTGAAACTCTTGATATCTGGCAACCGCAATCATGAGAGCTCGCGTAGTAGAAGGCGTGTAGAGCAGTCTGCAATAACATTTTGTCTCCTTTTTTGACGAAAATAAAAAGAGGTTTTTGTTAAAGTTTTTATCTTTTTGAATACATTTTAGTCTCGTCTTATTTTGTCAACGAAATTGCATGTTGATATAGTCATAGTTATCGTTTATTGACCTTATTGTCGTCTTGTCTTAGTCATGGGAAAAAAGCTCGTCAACGAACATTTTTCGTCATAGTCTTGGTTAACGAAATTAACACTACAGTCAACAACAGTAGTCTAGAGTATCCACCCCTACACGCTTCCAGTAAACAACGTTTGAGTGGAAGGAAAAGAAAAGGTGTGATTTCACAAGAATTCTGCTAAAGCTCACCCTCAGCATTTGGGTGTAACCTGTGTAAACTGTTCTGGTCTCACGAGAAACGCACCGCTTCCTGTGCAAGACGGAAATGGATGCCAGTCCACTGCTCTCCAGGAATGCAAAAGGTGAGTCTGTTACGCTTTTCTTTTGCAGGGCGCTTAATTGTCTGTGACCCTTCATCAACTCAGGAAGGAAATAAACTGTTCTTGGCAGCGCAGTTGTCAGAGAAGCTGGCGCTTTTGAATGTTAACATTCAATTATCCTTCTGTCGAGAAACGGAGGAGCATGCTTAATGATGGGGCTGTTTTCGGCTTCACACTGCACATCATCTCCAAAACCTGCAGGTATTTAGCAATCATTAATCAGACAACCTCCCTGTGCTCAAAGTACATTAAACATTCCCTCTGCAGAAATCCAGAAGAATGAGGAGGATTTCACACTTGCACGTATATAAATCCTCAATCGCATACAGGGAGGTATTGAGAAGTTTTTCTACTTTCATTCTCTCCATTGTGAATATCGGACACAGATGTTGCGGCCATTCACCGTGGAGAGTTTAGTGTTCCCTGGTATGTGTCTTGTTAATCTCATGAGCCTTCAGAGCTTTCAAACTTTCCTTTCTTTTGCACTAAAATTTTCTTTCGTCTAAACGTTTCCCACTGCCAAGTTTGATACACGTGTAACATTTGCCATTTTCCTCCCCTTTCCACTGAGACTAGCTCTTCCATGAAAGACAAAAAATATATATAAACTCTTTATCGAGACAGGTCAGATGGACACACAAGAGACTTTTTTTTCCAAAGGAAAGCAAAGAAGTCAGTCAAGTCAAACATGAGGTCATGGAACGTTTCGTCTTCTAGTCTGATGTCTGGTTCTAGGCACCAACTTTTCCCCAATTTAAGTTTCCATGCAAAAAATATGAACTGGGAAAGGCCTTTGTGTGCTGAAGAGAGCTAAGTGATTTTCTTCACAGAAGAGTTCCAACTACAGAGTGCACATGTGTTTCCAATAAAAGAGTCCGGTTTGAGTCCAAGGTTGGGCCCCCTCACCACTTTGAAAAAGAATCTGTGAAGGCACCATGAGCCAGCGACAAATAGAAAAAAGGAGAACAGAAGAAGTTGAGGAAAGAAAGGTTGCAGAAGCAAATATATCTTTTTGCTTGCTTGCTTGCATTTGTTCACCCAAAAATGAAAACTGTCATTAGTTCACCCTCATGTCATTCCAATCCTGTATGGACTTTCTCCTACAAAACACAAAAGAAAATATTTTGAAGAATGTTCGTAACCAAACAGTTTTGGTGAACTGATGTAACTATTATATCTAGAATTCCAGAAAAAAAAAAAAAAAAAAAAAAAGACATTTTAAAAAAAATATCTTCTTTTGTGTTCCAAAGAATAAAGAAAGTCATTTATCTTTGGAATGACATGAGGGTAAGCAAATGATGACAATTTTCATTTTTAGGTGAACCCTTTAATATGAAACACCAATTATATTACACTTATGATGTTAGAAGTTGCTTTCAAAAATGTCAATTTTTAGATAATTAACCTTATTAAGACTCTCAATATCTGCCTGAAACACTATGCATGTGCTCAAAAGTGGCAACTGTTCAAAGCTGTAGGCCTCTCGAGCTCTAGAGGAGTAATTTAACCTCCCAATGGAGGCAGCACCTAACAACTGCTCTCTCTGTTAGTAAGTGTCAGCCTCTTCCCCTCTCAAACTCTCCGTTGCTCAAGGGGCCGCACCAGGGGTGCACATGTAATGGAGCCGAGTCTCTGATCACAGTGCAGAAGAATGCTTGGGGAACATTGTATATACAGTGGAGGAGAGTGTGATTCTCTGCCCTGGCTTTGATGTCTGGGGCTGTAGAGCAGTGCTGCTGCGTTCTCTTTGCAGTGCTATATAAAGAGAATGGGAGATCGTTACTTTCTGCAGGTGAGTCTTCATCTGTGAAAATCCTGTGGGGCAGAGTGGTGCCTGTTAGACTAAGACTATATGTCTCCTGCACAAATTTACCAATTCAGACACATCAAAAGAACCATCCGGGGAGGCTTAGAGCTGAACCATTAATAGATTTATATTGACATCCTAGGCTTTATATAAGAATGAGGAATGTATGCAGTAACAGAATGAAATGTCTTAAAGGGATAGTTCAGACAAAATAAATATTCTGTCATCACTTATTCACCTGTATGCTGTTCCAAACCCATATGACTTACTTTCAATCTGTGCAACACAAAAAGACAAATTCTAAAGAATATGCTTGTTGCTCTTTCCATATGATTAATGGAAAGAAGAAAAACGGAAAACGAATGGGGACTAGGGTTGCAAAGGGGTGGAAAATTTCCAGTAAATTTCTGTAAACTTAAAATTCCCTGGAATATTCCAAAAAATCCTGGAACGTTTCCAAAATTTCTGGAATGTTTCCGAAATTTACTGGAAACTTTCCACCTTTTTGCAACCCTAGTGGGGACTAGAGCTGTCAAACTTTAAAAAGCATCATAAATGTATCATTTAAATTTTCATTTCAATATTTTCCAAAGCTATTAGATAGGTTTGTGTGACAAACAAATGAAAAGTTAAGTTGTAAAACCAGATCAGCCTGGTGCGTGCCATGAATCATTGAGAATGACTCCATAAACTGAATCAACTAATTCATTGAAAAGTTCTCATTCAAAATAATGACTGAATCATTCAGAATCATTTCACAAACGGAATCAAATTATTAATTGATAAGATCTTAATTAAAAAAAAATGCTTCATTAACAATTCAGATATCTCTACTTGACTCATCAACTGTTATGAAGGAGATCCAAGCCAGAATTTAAGATTTTTAGTGAACAACTTTTTTTTTGTCAATAACAATTTTAGTCTATTTCTTACACAAAGATATCAAATGGCTTTAAAATACTTTAAATATAGTGCACAATTCATGTATTTTTGTCATTTTGAAGTTTGACAGTCCCATTATTCCAACTTTTGCGTTCCACAGCAAATCATACATGAAGGTGAGTGAACTGTGAGTGATTGGATCTTTAAGAAAGACTCTTTGGGGAATGTGTTTTTGCTGTGTGTTTCTCTGGAGCGTACAAATGGAAGGATGAGAAAGGAGAGGGGATAAGTTGGCAAAAAAAAAGGTGATCCGTTTGATTTCATGGTCTCAGGAAGAGCAGAGAAGAAGAGAGAAAAGGTGATGTAGAGTAAGCGAGATAGCTCTGCCTCTCCAATGACTGGTTGTTCTTGTGTAAATGGTCTACCTATCTTGGTCAGGTATTGGGAGTGGAACATGCTCCCTCCCACGTCTGCCAAGCAGTGCCCGAGGCTGAGAGCAGCCTCCGATTGGAGCACCTCATCTCCACATGGGCGCTTTGATGTACGCGCACAAGACAGCCCATGTCATTGCGTTTGAAAGCTCTCGTTTTCCGCGACACTGACACAGGTTGCGTTGCTCCTGGCGATCCAGGTGCTGCCATGTGTTAATCTCAGAGGCCTGGTTCCGCATCAAGCTTCCCTTCTTACGTGAAACGGCTTTGAAGAGCTGTCTGATCAAACCACTGCTTAACAACCCACATATCACTGGGAGCCTTCGTAACTACCGCCGCTTCAAATGGGCACAAGTTTAACCGACTCGGTTATCTGCGACGGCAGGTGAAGAGCTGGAAGATAGCGCAGACATCCTCGCAAGGATGTTTACAGCAAATCCTGTTAAGCAAAATAAATGTTGGAACACAGCAGAAAAAGAAAGACTTAAATTAAGAATGATTTCTCTATGTCCTTTCCGGCTGTATTCGGGTCATAACAAATGTGCCTGACAACACAAGGAGTCAGACAGTAAAGTATTGAAATCACATTTGCTTGCACTGGCAGTTTCCCAAATGATTATCCACAGTCTTACCTCATCACACACCAAGGTCTGTATTTCATGGTGATAGATGCAATGCGTGTGAAAGTCTCTGCAGCCTAATGCATCTGTAGATTTGGATGCTTGAGCATCATCAGAAAATTCCATGTGTCTGTTTAGATGATATACATCTAAATAACTCCTGTATTTGAGGTCTTAAAAATGTTGATGTCTGCAGCCACCTGCAAAAGTACACAGCAGTACTGGACATGTGCTGGAGGAATCAATCTCGGTCTAGTTGGGCCCTGAGGGCAACAAGGCCATCTGAGCAGATCTCATTGTCTGCTGTGACAGCACCCTACCGGACCATCAGGGACTTAAGATTATTTCTGTTGTTGGCCTTAAAATATATCACACAAATAAAATATCCCACTCAGACGTGAAGCATCATGATTTGGGAATACCCAGAAAGAGTTTGAAAAACAATATTTAGACTTTCTGGAAACACTCTAATCCAAGAATGGCTGCGGTCTAGGCCAGCTAAAGTCAAGGACTGAAAAGATCTTAAGATAACGGTCTCTCGTTTGGGCTATAAATCAGGGAGATGCATCCAACTTTAAATCTTGCTGTGTCTGATGTAACAAATATAAACCTGTAAAACTGGAATAAAAATGGACCCAAAAAAGATAAATATACTGCATGCAGCATGTTCTTAAAAGTTAAACTGTGAAAGAATTACTGTGTACAAGTCTCATCCCTGACATTATTCTCACAAAAATGAGATGGTTTTATGATACATTTCTTGTGTACAGCAATTACCAGAGCTCAAGGTAAAACTCCACCAAAAGTAACATACTTTACCCACATATTATCAAACACGTTTCATGACGTTTTCACACGTTTCATAATTTTCTAATATAGAATGTTTATCTAGTTGAGTTTACTGTCTCTACAGACACTGTAGTGACCAATAACTGTCAGATATCTTAGCCATCTCAGATGTGAGTGAGAACATATGTAGCTAACAAATTTTTACCATTTTAAAATAAATAAATGAATTAAAATACATATTATTTTTAAATAATTAAATAATAATAATAATAAATCAACATTGAATTATAACACTCCAGAATGCACTTCAAACCTTGAGAAACAAAAATCTAAACACATCAAAATCTACCAAGGAAGAAGATTGTAGATAACTACAAAATGTAACACAGGGACTATAAATAAATAGATTCTAGATAACTACAAAATGTAACACAGGGACTATAAATAAATAAATAAATAAATAAAAAACTCTAATGTTTTATTGTTATTATATCTTATGCATTATTTACAGCTAAAAAAAATGTACAGCTAAAAAATATTTTATTTGATTTTATTCTGGTACACCCATAATTATTCAGGATTAAGAATTCTTCTCAATGATTGAAGTATTATAAATATCCATGTGTCCTTTTTATATGGTTAGTAAAAATATGCCCATATAAGGAGATAAAAAAAATATTCCTAACAATCATTGCAAATATAGACTCTTTATGTTCATTTATGACATATCGCAAACAGACAAGCATCTGACATCTTGACCTTTAGACCTCTGCTGAGGAACTAGATGCACTAAACTTTTTTAATTAAATACGTTAGCATTTTTATTTTAATCTTTGTGGTTTTTACAGACATCCTAGTTGAGCACTTTAGACCACAGAGGATGTACAAAACCACCTGTCCATCTGAGGGAGATGCATGTGTATGATGCATTTGGCAGACGTTTTTATCCAAAGCAACTTACATTGCATTCAAGCTATACATTTTATCCGTTGCTGCATTCTCTAGGAATTCACGACCTTGTCATTGCTAGCACTGCATGCATTAAATACTGGCTACAGCTTTGAGCACCAACCTGTGCGACTTTTACAGAGTTCTGAGTGGCACCTCCAGCGTGATATTCAACCTTGAATTTCTTGACTATCTCTTCAAACCTAAGAGAGAGAGAGAGAGAGAGAGAGAGAGAGAGAGAGAATGAAAAAAGGATTGCATTAAAAAAAAAGCTTTATGCATGCACACAGAATTAAAAGCAATAGATATATATGGTGAGACTTTTGATGACACTGAAACAAGGGTGTTTTATTTTTAACACAGGCCTTGTCCAGAGTACAATCACAAGATCACCCAGTGGAGATGCATCGAGAACAGGAAACCTCAGACACTGTAAACAGGAAACAGAGGACTTGAATCTTTGTGCCACAGGGCAGTGAGATTTCTGAGAAAGTGTGCGTGTACTGTACTTCTGCAAGCATCTCTCAGCGTGTGACATGTGCACACATACACACACAAAAGACCCACACAAAGACCTGCCCCATGTCTGGACATTATTACAGAGAAAAGCATCCACCACAAACCTGTCTGTGCAACAGATTTTAACAGCATGCAAATAGTCTGAGTCACTGAAGGACGTGACCTCCCATGGCCTCTGCAGTCCAAACATGAGCATAAAACCACACACACCCCGAGCTCCTCTCCACACAACAACGATGTCTGAAGCTGATATTCATCCAGTATTCAAGAACCATCTGACATGCTCAAATGATGACAAACACGGTTACACTGATATTAAACAATATTTTCATGCAGTGAATCCAGGGGCAGCTGTTGCTACGGGAAGTAGGACTCTTCTCTGCGCCAAATGAACATCATGATTGAAATCTGTCAGCTATTTTTACAAATCTACCTGGAATTTTCAAATGAATTTCAGTGGCGATACCTACAGTAACATGCTGCCACATTCATTAACATATGGCTTTTTAAAAGCAAATTAGGATTAAACTCTCAAAGCAAATTCTTGTACTTTAGAGACACTACTAAAAAGTGCTATATAGAAAAATGTTTTGATTTCACCAACAATAATAAATCAAAAGAATAGACTGACTAGTCACATTAACAATAAAAATAGCCAAACAGAAAGGCTTATTAAATCTGTGTTCATGCTAAATGTAAAGTTGTGGTTTTGTACATGCTTGTAATAATAACTAGTTCAACATTTCCTAAAGAAAATGTGAGTGCAGCGGTGTTGTGTGTGGTTGCCAGAGCATTGCTATGTGGTTGCTAGGGTGTTTTGGGTGGTTGCTTAGTGGCATAAGTCAAAAAAAGTCATTCTTGTCTACATCTGCTCCAGAGGTGAAACAATGGCGGACTGATGACAGCTCACTCAGGGTGGGTCTAAGGTAAGACACCAGTCCAGTCGGTGCTGAAACGCTACTGTCGATCAAACTATCGTGGGAGGGGCCTGTATGTGTGACGCCACACAGACAGGCATTTGAGATCGGCTCAATTTGAGAAAAGGGTAAAGATTTTAGTAGATAAAAAAAAAAACACTTGGTGGATTTTTATCATTATAGGGTGGTTGTGTACACACACTGCCAACACATTTCAGTTCAAACAACTTGTAAAAGTGCATGTAGCATCGGATGACCCCTTTAAATAGGTGTGGCTCTCAATGACACAATTTGTGCTCTTATGAACGGACGGCACTGATGTACTGAGCGCACAGAGACACAAGCGCACAAAAGCAGCACTGCACAGTGCCTCATGAAAAGCTTATGTTCCATTAGAAAAGAGTGGCCTTCGGGCACTGAATGGGCCACCGCTGGCTCCCAGCACTTCCTCTGGGAGGAGGGTCAGCTCTCCCACGGATCTGTCACTCCTCTTGTGACACTGTCAGAGGGGAAAAGCCCATCAAGCAACACTTCATATCCAGCCAAGGAGCAGGAAGAAGCAGCGGGGGGTCGGTTTCAGCGAAGGGGGATCTCTCATAACTACACATTTAAGTACTTCCTTTAGCAACAGGAGCTCTGCACACTTGGCAACAAAAGGCTCAGGCTGGAGATGGCTGGCATGTCGAGGCTCTTCAAGATGCTGCCCAACAACAAATGCACCGGTTTCTCACTCCAGCTCGTCTTCAGCCTTTTGAAGCATTTGTAAACAGTGGAGTGACACCTCCTGAGAGCATAATCACATGCGTCTTCCTCCTGTGTGCCTGTGAGAGATGCCTCTTAAAGGGAACGCTCACCTAAAAATTTAAATTGTCTTAATCACCTACATGCCATTCCGATTTCCGAAGTCCAAGTTGATCTTTTCTATAAAATTAAAGAACCTAAAGCATCATAAAAGTCATTAATACGACTTCATAAATTTTGTATTGTACACAATAGCTTTGTGTGAGTAACAGAACAAAATACTGGTCACAGAAAAATTACACCATTGCAAAGGTCTAAAATGTACAACCATTTTATTTCATTGATAATTTATTTATTTAGTTGTTTTATGCCATGTAAGCACCTATGGCTATTTTTAATGGAAAAAATAGGGTCAAATCTGCTTTAAAATGTATTAAAATATTTAAATTAAACACATTAATGGACCTATTTAAAAGTAGATAGATATACACAATTTAAATACAGAAAGATATTGTAAGATATTGTAAATCTATGTAAAGGTTTTTAGGTGCACTCTTAAAGATTTTTATGATTAAGTTTTTTTGTTGACACTTTAAATCTACACTTCCACTCAAAAGTTTAGGGACAGTAAGATTTAAGACATTAATACTTAGCAGGGCTCCAGACTTAACATTTGAGAGCAGTGGCACCAGCGCCACTAAGTTCTACAGATGGTGGCGCCTGGAGCAGATTTGGTAGCGCTGGGGGTGGTGTGCGGGAGTATTAAAATATAGATCATTTAATTATAAAATTACTATTGTTTTGCATTAATAAGTGCAGTTAGTAATAATATTACATGTTAATTTCTTGTTTATTTTTCTTTTGTTTATTGTTTATAGAGATTTGACAGTAAAGTACTAAGCTTGAGTTAAGATGCATACAAAAAAATTTTTTTAACAGTAACAGGTGCAAAATCTAATTTTTATATAGAAAATGTATACATTCCACCCTTATTAAATGTACCATTATTCTTCTAGTATATGGAACTGATCAACTTCAATGATTGTGTGAGATTTAGTAGCACATTGAAGAAAAGTTTGTTTTTCAAGGCACTTTGTGACTTTTCTTTCTTCATACACAAAAAAAGTGTAAAATTCTGACAAAATCTGATTTCTTGATGATTTGATATTTTATAATAGTGATTTTATAATTTCAAAATATAGAGAAAAAGTAGAAATAAATGACAATAATAATGACTGGTTTCCTGACTTATGTCAGCGCTGTTTATAACCTTATCATTGTGTGGTGAATTCAAACGCTTCTCACTAGATCTCGCAGCAGTGTTGCATTTGTGCAGTAACAGTGTCGCGAAATCAACTTTGGCTCCCGAGTAAAGCTGAGCTCGGACCAGTTTGTTTGCGTCGCGGTCCGAGCTGATAAACGGTCCGCGCTGCGCAGCTGAAACGCAGCGTGGTTTAGTTTCGCTTTCGTTTCATTTGATGTTTCTCGATTGCAACAAATGTCAGTGCTTATGAGTTGGACAACGCGGTGGTCGCCTAAGTGCGACCGCTCACAAAAATTAGTCGCAGCGGCAGAAAAAATGGTCGCAAAAGCAGGGGCGGTTCTAGGGGGGGGCCGAGGGGGGCCAGTGCCCCCTTGTCAACAAGCTTGGCCCCCGCTCTGGCCCCCCTAAATTTGGAATCATATCACACAAAATAATATTGGGGGCAATGTGCAGTTTGTCCTGTGGGTGGCAGTAATGGAAAAAAGTAAAACATCACCAGCTGCTAGTGGCGCAGAGCCAGACACGGTTTTTACAGCGCTGCGCATTAAAATCAATCACACACCAATTCTGTTGAGCTTATAAATGCAGCTGCTAATCAGAGGCGTTTAGATGAGTCATCGCCGAAACGCCAGTGTTTTGTACAGTGTGCGCGCTCGCTGACTGAATTCTGCTCTCTGGCGAATTTTCTCATCATAAACTTATTAGAATTATCAACAGTTGTGCAGCCAAATATTTTTAAGTTACGCCTTCTTTCTTTGCGTGAACGTTTCATCGGCGTTATGCAAATCTTCCCACAGAGCGACGTAGGTATGTGGGGGCGTGCTAGAACGAGCCGTTTTAGGAGGGTGTGGCTGACTCTTAATTTTTATAAAGAATATCTCTTTGGATTTGAGACTTTAGTCTTTGCAACTTTACAGATCTTCTTTATGCACCAAGAGCTTGTAACACTCCAAAGAGAAAGGAACAATTGAAATCGCATCATATGACCCCTTTAAGACAACAATCTACCAAAATCTCATCATACTGGATAGGTGGTTGAGAAGAAAAGAAAAGATTTTGTAGATGACCTGTGTGTTTTTTTTCCCTTCCCTCTCTCTCTCTCTCTCTGTTTTGCCATTTATATGAGTTTGGTTTACTTTTAGAGGAAACCAGGACAAAAAGCATGATTATTACACTTTTTGGGAGACACAAGAAATTAATAGGAAAATAAATACTATTTCAATGTGAATATTTCCTATGAAATATTAGATATTATTATTAAAATCTGACTAATTATTACTCCCATTATTACACTTCTTTTTTCAACATGCTGTCCCAACACTACATTAATATGCAAATTAGACACAGTGTATAGATACAATGTGTTTATTTTTTTTACACTCATATTGCATAAAGCAATATATATTAAATTTATAGTGTCCACAAAGCTTCCCCCCCCCCCCCCCTTTTTTTTCTTTCTATTTTTTTGGGACATTTTGGAGCCATTATAAATCACCACCTACTTTCATTGTAATGTAAAGACACACTCAAACATTCTGCTTAACATCTCATTTTGTGTTTCACGGAAAAAAGAAAATACATGTTTGTAATGAACTTTAAGACTTTGGTGCATCAAAAATAGTGGAAAAAACAAATAAAATATTAAGCATTAGACAGAAAAGAACCAAATGGAGATTTCTGTTTCACACGGCAAAGTTCACTGAAGTTTACTTAACCATGGCGCCCGTTTACAAACGTCTTGGTATCAGGTCGTAACAATTAAAGCGTTTTTCCAACATTCCCGTGCAGCCCAGGTCAGGGCTGAGTGAAGAGGCCGTCAGCGCCCCCTGTCTGGAGCACAGGACCCTGAACTCTTCATAGCGTGGGAACAATATACACACTTCCTCGGCCTACAGAAAAAAAATACTAACCATTCTGACCACAGTGCGTGGGACTGAGCTAAGCAAGTCAAACCACGAGCATACGCACACACAAACACATTACCCTTTACACACAAGAAAAAAACTCTTGCACTTTGTGCTTCACTGGAGAACACATCTTAGTTATGGCCTGAAATTGGTCAGGAGAAGAACTCTGGATGGGAGATTTGCCACAGCACCTTAGTGTAGGGTTACAGTCAGAGCACATACACAACCCACCCACACACACTCACTCGTCCCTCAGAGAAAAACTGAGCACATACATTGAGAAAACTCACAATAAGAATACTAAGAGAGGCAAGGAACATACATGTGAGCACTATTGATTGAAAAAGGTGCTATTCAGAACTGTTTACTACCTCAGCAAAGGAAAAAAGCAGTCTACCTCACAGCAAGA
>NW_015633185.1:595285-599043 GCF_001515625.1 Sinocyclocheilus rhinocerous | reverse complement strand
TTTTTTTTCTTTCTATTTTTTTGGGACATTTTGGAGCCATTATAAATCACCACCTACTTTCATTGTAATGTAAAGACACACTCAAACATTCTGCTTAACATCTCATTTTGTGTTTCACGGAAAAAAGAAAATACATGTTTGTAATGAACTTTAAGACTTTGGTGCATCAAAAATAGTGGAAAAAACAAATAAAATATTAAGCATTAGACAGAAAAGAACCAAATGGAGATTTCTGTTTCACACGGCAAAGTTCACTGAAGTTTACTTAACCATGGCGCCCGTTTACAAACGTCTTGGTATCAGGTCGTAACAATTAAAGCGTTTTTCCAACATTCCCGTGCAGCCCAGGTCAGGGCTGAGTGAAGAGGCCGTCAGCGCCCCCTGTCTGGAGCACAGGACCCTGAACTCTTCATAGCGTGGGAACAACACACACACTTCCTCGGCCTACAGAAAAAAAAAAACACTAACCATTCTGACCACAATGCGTGGGACTGAGCTAAGAAAGTCAAACCACGAGCATACGCACACACAAACACCCTTTACACACATATGCACACAAGGAAAAAACTCTTGCACTTTGTGCCCAGTGCTTCACTGGAGAACACATCTTAGTTATGGCCTGAAATTGGTCAGGAGAAGAACTCTGGATGGGAGATTTGCCACAGCACCTTAGTGTAGGGTTACAGTCAGAGCACATACACAACCCACCCACACACACTCACTCGTCCCTCAGAGAAAAACTGAGCACATACATTGAGAAAACTCACAATAAGAATACTAAGAGAGGCAAGGAACATACATGTGAGCACTATTGATTGAAAAAGGTGCTATTCAGAACTGTTTACTACCTCAGCAAAGGAAAAAAGCAGTCTACCTCACAGCAAGAAGCACCAGCACTGATGCTCAATATTGACAGCGGTTTTATTTACTGTATAGTAGCTTGAATGGAAGCAGCTGATGTGGCTACATAGGCAATTCGCACAAACAAACAGTGAGCCTGTGGGGAGAGGCAGGGACTGTTCATCAATGGCCACAGGCAAACACTGCTCTACACAAAGCCTTGTGTCTAGGCACTCCACAAACAACATCAAAGCAGCACTCCAGTCAGATTGTGGAAAACACAATCAATTGTGAGAAGCCTCTTATTTCAGAAATGTAAATTGGGCGGCTGAAGAGTGGTGACAAAGGGAGTAAGTGGTACAGTGGGCGGTGTGAATCTACGGACAGAAATGGGTTTGAAGTTAGACGCATTTGTTGCACCAAGGGGAGAATGTTATATTAAAAGTACTGAATATATCCGGTACCTTGCCTTATACAGGTATATATATATATATATAGAACATTTTGTGATACATTTTTTTATGTCAAGCCTAAAAAAAAAAACCTCTATGGACACATTGATGATAGAACACCATTAGCTAGTAAACTTTTAAAACGCATAAATATGAATTAAAACACATATACATTTAATTTTATTATACATCATGTGGGCTATATATTTTTATAATTTTTAACTGTGATGATCAGAACTAAAACTTGGCAACCACGCATGAATGAAAATGAATTTTGCACAAATATACACACCTAAAATGAATATAAAATGAAAACGCTTATACATATATTAGTGCTGTCAAAATTAAGCTCGCGTTGGACACCCCACTCAAAACTGCTGCTTCCGTCTCTTTTTTTCTTGACAAAAATTGCGTTTATTTATACAGAACGTCTATGACCACATCAAATCGGAGACTTTCCAGACAAGCTAATCAAACGAGCGCGGTGAGATGAGATGTTGTCAGGCCATATGTCAGTAAAAACTAATTTTCCTGTCCTGTCAGCAGTTATACTGTGTTTGTAGCACGTGCTCTTCAATTGCACGTACAAATGCGGTGGCACACGCTGTAGCTATATCAGTAGTTCTCAATTCCAGTCCTCGCGTACCACCGCTCTGCACATTTTGCATGTTTCTCTTATCACTTCAGACGTTTGATCTATTCGACAGTAAGTGCCCTGTGAGGTGGACTTCACAGAATATTCCACCATGATTCCAGTTCGAAGGGAGCGTATATGTTCCATTCAAAGGGCATTAAAGTGTGCGAGACGTGAATTTAAATTGTATTTATTTACAGAGGTATATTATGTCACTTCACACTTCTCTAGTAAGTTTCGTCTATGTGTGAAGACGATGCAGGCAGTGGCGTAGCACAAATCTGTGAATGTATGTTTCGAAGTAAAGCAAACTTCAACGGATTTCCCGTGCTCAGAGAGTAGGGATCAATGATCACTGTGTAGGGACCATGGCAATCGGAACACAGTTCATTCAGGGAGCTCTCTTCTAACGAGCTGGTGATTTGAATCAGGTGTTAAAGCAGCACTATGTAACTTTTTCTGTGTTCAAAATTAGCAAAATGTATATAATGAGCGAGTACATCATGAATTCATCTTCCAAACCGCGTTTTTGTCTTATTCCGAATCACTACGGTATTAAAGCAGCACTATGTAACTTTTTCTGTGTTCAAAATTTGCTAAATTTATATAATGAGCGAGTACATCATGAATTCATCTTCCAAACCGCGTTTTTGTCTTATTCCGTATCACTACGGTACACTTATAATAAGTACTTATATTTGGACTATTGTAGCCTGGTCGGGTCGTCACCACTGCGGAGTAACACATACCTGCGTGAATCGCGATAGACATAAACTTAGAGAAGTAGCTCCGGTTGGAATGTTCTTCCACAGGATGTGTGCAGTTCTGTTTATTAAACGCTAGAGCGCCAAAAGTTACATAGTGCTGCTTTAAATAAGAAAGACATGCAAATTATGCAGAGCAGTGGTAGGCAAGAACTGGAATTGTGAACCACTGGCCTATATAATTTCATATTAAACTAAAGCGTAAAAGAAACTACGAACATGCAATGTCGTAGTTATGTTGTCAAGTCATGAAGTTACCAAAAAGGCGATTAAAGCTGCCTTAAAACTGTGCATGCATGCAAGTATTTGATATATATGGGTCACATTTAAGAACATATCTCTGAAATGGTTTTCAAAACTGTCCTGCACTGTCTCCCTCATCTAAAACACCCGATTCACTCTCAGCACATTAGTAGTAGAGACTTTAAGACCTGAAGTGGGTCGAAAACGTAAAGAGTTGTGAGAAAATATGATGCGTGTCAGATCTGCGTCATGTTCAGCAGCGGCAGCTCTTGAATCAGCCAAAATAACCTAATAACCAGCTGCTGTGATGTCTGTTAATCAAAGAACAAAAGAAAAAGAGGAAATCAATAACTTTTGTAGCTTTAAGGATTTGTCTATATTTCATTTAGAATTTAGTGTTTGATAACTTTATTCAACTTCTGTAGATTTCGTAGTTGCTGAAGGACACATGTAAATATGATAAATTCATGTAAAGAGAAAAAAAAAAAGAGACAAAAGCAGCAGTTGTGAGTGGGGGGGGCCAATCCAAACTCCACCCCTGCGTTAATCGGTTTTAATATTTTTAATGCGCTAATACATACGATTAATTTTTTTAGTTTTAACGCGCTAATTTTGCATTATATATATATATATAAAAAATATGATCAGTAAGTCATGTCAACTTATGTGTTTACATTATTTTAACTCATCAAAATAAGTTGAGCAATTTCAACTTTTTTATAAGTTCAGTTTCATAATAAATACATAATATGAAACTGAATATTAATATAAGTTGAAATTACTTGTATATAAACACGTGTGTGTGTGTGTGTGTGTGTGTGTGTG